>NW_008692861.1:29264-39776 GCF_000695815.1 Acanthisitta chloris | reverse complement strand
TTGTTCTGTAATTGCAGACCTTTTCTATCCAGTTTTCAATGCAGATATCACTCTGCAGACTAATGAATGACAACCTCAAGGCATCATAAAGCACACAGATCAGAAAATACATTAATGCTGTTCATCTACTGATTGTCTCTGACTCAGAAAAATGAAGAAACAGTGACCACTGGTTAGATGAACCACTATGGTTGGACAGAAATACATACCTGTGACAAAATTCAGGGGGAAAAATAAACCAAAATGTTCTAAGAACACAGTCAATGTTAGCACATTCTTGCAAGTGCATGCATACAGGGTTTAGAAAAGTCACTGTGTATTGACTCATACAAAATTTTAACTTGTATCATTGAAGGCCCACAGAATTATTTAGGCTAGAAGAGATCTCCTGAGATCATGTAATCTAATAACCCCTCTGCTCACACAGCATCACAGAGTGGATTGCCTGGGACCACGTGCAGTTGGATGCTGAGTATCTCCAAAGATGGAGATTCCACAACCTTTCTGGGTAACCTTTTCCATTTTTTGACCACCCTCACAGTATAAAACATGTTTTCTTGTTTTCAAATGGAATTTCCTGGAGTTTTTTTAATATGGCCCTACTGTCTCTTGCCCTGTCAGGAAGATCTACTGAGAAGAGTTTGAGTTCCACTTCTTCATTCCCTCCCACTAGGTACTTTACACATGGTAAAGATTACCACAAGCCTTCTCTGCTTCAGGCTGAATAGTTCCACTTCTCTCAGCCTCTCCTCACGTGAAAGATACTCCAGCCCCTTGACCTTCTTAGTGGACCTTTACTGGTCTTGCTCCAGTAACTCCGTATCTTTCTTGTACTGCAGACCCACAAGATGTGGCCTCACCAGTGCTGACTAAAGAGGAAATGTCACCTGCCTTGACCCGCTGGCAACTCTACTCAATGCACACCAGGATACTGTTGGCCTTTTTTTGCCACAAGGCTGCATTGCTGGCTCATGGTTACCTTCCTGTCCAGCAGGACCCCAAGATCCTTCTTAGTAAAGTATGAAAAGTATCATTGATAGGTGCCTTAAAGGGCATAAATAGGTAAAGGACTGTCAATAGGAAAAAGATAACAGAGTAGTAAAACATCTTCTATTGATAATTTTTATCACAACTTAGAACCATTTCTGTGTTTTAAACACAGTCCGTTTTAAGAGCTTTGCTCCTAAAGACAGTGTGCTCAGTGAAATTAAATGAATGAAAATTCATTATGCAGAGGGTTCATATTGGCTGTAACCTATTGTAATTTCAGTATAATTTAGCAGTTGCTTGTGTTCTCAACAAGCAAAATGACAATGCTGGCACAAATCTTCATCCATTGTTAGGAACTCCTTTGCTTATTATTTAACAACTTGTTCCACTAATCATTATCAGCCTCAGAGATGAGGCTGCTGAATATATCAAACTCAGTAAGGCTTATAAAAACCTTTAAAATTTCAAGGACAGTATACACAGAGTGTGGGATGGAAAGACACTCCTCTTCCATTACATTAGGCCTTACATGGAAAATTGCTTGTCTCTAACATATCAGTTACTGCTGTGTTTTCAGGAAAGCATACTCAGAAAGCAGCTAGCTATGGAGGTATTAGTTTGACTAATGAACAGTGTTAGAAATTTCTCCATCTTCACAATATTTATGCAGCTAACACAAGAGCATTGTTTACAGTATATCTTTACAGGACACCAAGATTGATAATGCATGTTATTGTAAGAAAACCACATACACAGATATACACAATGATCCCAAAATCACAGAACCATAGAATTATTTAGGTTGGAAAGGACCTTTAAGATTGAGTCCAAGCGCAAAACTAACACGGCCAAGTGCACCACTACAACATGCCCCCACGTGCCACATCTACATGGCTTTTAAATACCTCCAGGGATGGTGACTCCAATCACTTCCCTGGGCAGTCTGTTCCAATGCATGACAATCCTTTCAATGAAGCCATTTTTCCTAATATTCAATCTAAACCTCCCCGTCACAACTTGGGGATATTTTCTCTCACCCTATCGCCTGTTACTTGGGAGAAGAGACCAAACTCCCTACAACCTTCTTTCAGGTAGTTGTAGAGAGTAATAAGGTCTCCCCTGAGCCTTCTTTTCCCCAAGCTAAACATCCCAGGTCTCTCAGCTGCTCCTCAGAGCACTTATACTATAGACCTTTCACCAGCTTTCTTGTAGGGAGGGACCCAAAACTGAACACAGGATTTGAGGTGTGGCCTCACCAGGGCCGAGTGCAGGGGGACAATCACTGTCCTGGTCCTGCTGGCCACACTATTTCTGACACAAGTTAAGGTGCCACTGGCCTTTTGGGCCACCTGGGCACACTGCTGGCTCATGTCCAGACAGCTGTCAACCAGCACCCCCAGGTCCTTTTCCACTAGGCAGCCTTGGAGCCATTTTTTCCCAAGCCTATAATGCTGCATGGGGTTGTTGAGACCCTACTGCAGGATCCAGCACTGGGCCTTGTTGCGCTGCATACAATCGGCCTCAGTCCACTGATCTAGCCTGTCCAAACCCCTCTGCAGAGCCTTCTTACCCTCCAGCAGATCAACACTCCTACGCAAATTGGTATCATCTGCAAACTGACTGGAGGTGTGCTCAATTCCATCATCCAGGTCATTGACAAAGACATTAAGAAGAACTGGCCCAAATACTGGGCCCTGGGCCCCAACATCACTTGTGACTGAGTGCCAGCTGGATGTCACACCACTCACCACCACTCTTCAGGCCTGGCCAATGATCAGTTAATTCACACATCTTTCTATGTTCTGTGAATTAGAAAAGATGCCATTCGAGCACAGTCTACCCACTGATTAATGAGAAAGCACTGACAGAAGCAGTGCTGAGAAATCCTTCAAAACAATACTACCCATACTACAGCTTACTAATTAGCTTGTTAATGCTGATTATAAGCATTCCGAAAAGCCTCAAGAGAGTATCTTCTACACTCATCAGGATTTATGACTTACAGTCTATGTTCTTCCCAGAGTTTCTGGTTAATTTCCAAGTGATAGATGAAACACAACTCAAAGCAACTGTGATGTTAGACACTTTCCCTAAACTAGACAAGACTTAACACACTTATAAAAAAAAAAAATCATAAAAAAGTAAAAAAAATAATGTGCAATGTTGTTACTATACAGACCCAAACTTTCCGGAACAACTATTAATTTTGGAGCTCAACTTTCATCTGCTTCCACCAAGCCTTTTTAAGTTATCCATTTTCCTGACCCCTAGCAAAAATCCATCACTCTTTTAAGGAGGTGCTGGAAGTCAGGAAGCCCAAAATGAACAGCCCAACATCATCATCACTTTCTATGTTAATGAGAGTATGTTCAACTTCAGGCAAATCTTACAGGATTATAATCCTTTATTAGTTCCTACCTAATTAATAGTTAGTAATGCAACAACACACCAACATTATATTTCAAGACACACAAAAACATATCCAAAAATTTTCTCCACTATTTAGCTGTTCACTGTACTTTGTGTGAATGTATTGCAGCTACAGAATTATGATTCTAGGTTCATTCCCATATGCCACACTGAACAAATGTTATGCAGAGAAAAAGGATACATTTGATGGATGTATGCATGTATATTATTCACTGATTTATAAGACATTGGCAGCTAAAAAGAAATGTTTACACAGGCAGCTTTCCTAAAAACCTATGTTGTATGGTAATAGGTTTGCAATTCTGCTTGAGAATAAGAGTAAATTACTGCACCCAAAATCAGACTCCAGGTAAAAACATAACTTTATGAATGCCAAGTCTGCCACACACATCATTTTGTTGTGGACACAACTGAACAATATACACATGAGCAATACAAGACTCCTCAAGAAAGATTGGCAGACTTCTCACAGCTCTGGATCTGGCAGTGCGTGGAGAAGCCATAAAAATGTGTAACTGGATGGAAACGAGTGCTAATGGTGAGACTGCACACACATCCATCCGTTGGCTGGTTCCAGAAGCAAAACTGAACAGCTGAACCCAACGGCTAAACAACAGCAAATCTTTTGGATGCTTCTCATCCAAAGACTTTAACAAGTTTCAGGAAAATGTTCCAAATTCAGACTGCAACTCTGCCTCCCTGTGTGAGATTCACTTGTTTTAACTGACTTTAAATGTTACAAATGCAATCCAAAGTCTGAGGAAAATGGGACAGTCTCACTGGTCACCGTCGGTTAAAGAATGATAAAGAATATGAAGAATATAAAGACAAGACTAAGCTTCAGGAACATGAAAGACAAGGGGCTCGATTATGTATTCTTTACCTCACAGTCAGCTCCCTAATACATAGCAACACAGATGTGTAGTACTTGTGTATGCTTTTCTTTGGTTCATTTGCATGATGCCACAGCAGGCCAGGATTTACAGAATCGGTGACCTTCTGAAGCCTGTTTGATACAGCCATAACATTCCTTTTTTCTTCATTTAAAGGCAGTATTTAGATAAATTACTTCTGTAACCACAAGCTACTCTAAAGAACATCACTTTGATTCCTTTTGAAAAATAAATTGGCATTTCCTTCAGGAATGGACCACTCTTCACTTTACTACAAGGTGCTGTTACACCTTCTGATATTTTAATATATTGCTGCTCAATTCTTGTATTCACCATCTAGTAACTGCCAGTAGTGTATACATATCTTATTATTTTACTGAAATTACAGTAGAACCAGGAAGTCATCCTGACACTAGTCTAAATTCTTGTTTTACTAAGAAAATTCCATTGAGGTATGTTTTGAAACCAAGCTGTACAGCTACTAAATTTAAATATGCACCACATGTCAAGATTTAAAAAAGGATTCAGAAGTCCTGCCTTTTCTTACATGGAATAAATGGGACTACTTCCTAGAATTTCTATTTTTAGCTGGCCATGAAAGCACACAAAACAAAAGAAAATGCCTTTCAGAAGCCAAGGTAACTATGAGAACAGACATTCTATGACTTAGGTGATACTATGCATCTTCCAACTAAAAGCTAGTAGCGATACAGCTCACTCTTCCTTTGAACTGCATAAACAAATGCAAAGTGCCCACACTACTAAGTCACTTCCCTCTCAAGGTTCCTAAGAGAAGGAGGAAAAGAAAGGAAACAAATGCTTAAAACAAAGAGAATTATTCATTAAAATGAAGAGAAGTCATGTTTACCAAAACTCGGCTAAACTATCAAACATTCAACTGGTAATACTAATCCATACAGATTTTCCATGAGGGTGAAAACAAATTTTAGGAATTAATTTACTAATTTGCTATTTACAAATTTGTTAATCTTATTAATTAATTTGACAGCTATATACTCTACTTGAATACTGGAGAATCAAGACATGGAGAGACTTGTTCAGTTGAACTTTTTTCTATTGAAGCTTTTATAACAGAACAAATTCAAGCACTACTACTTTTGTCTTCTAGTTAAAATGCTACATCCACTTGGCTGCTTCTAGAACAACAGTGTGAAAGTTCCTTAATCCACACCTCTTCCTTTTATGTCACATGAAGGCAGATGCCATTCATCTAATGACTTACATATAACTCGCGCTAAATGAACTTTATTTGTTAATTACATCATTAAAGTAGAAAGCATCATCAAATAATGGCTCATAACTTGGAAGTGCACTCATGATGCCTTTTCAGGAATTTTCAAGCCACAATTTCAAAGTGCATGTTATCTTAGAGATTTTTATATTCAGGTAAGACTGCTACCAAAACCACCTTGATATAACCAGTTTTAAATATAAACTTAATTACTCAATATTTTTAGACATCACATTGACATGTAGACTTTGAGCCATTTTTCAGGTGTATTTACAGAGGCTCCTGGGACACCAGTTACCAGGGCAACCTCTGAGGTCACATCAGCTAATGTAAATCACAGAAGTTTCAAGAGACTCCAGTTTATGCTACAATTGCATGCACCGTGCATGATTGGAACCCACTGCACCACATCGAGCACCGCGGTACAGCTGTTGCAGCACTAGAAGACAGCCCAAGTCCAAAAGGGAGTTTCAGAGAGAATTCCTCTTAACAAAACTGAGAAAGGGAAACATGGGGAGGAAAACAATAACTCTCAACCTCAACACACCTGAACACAGCCTGAAGGCACGTCTTCTCACATTGCCAGATTCCACAACTGCTGTGTCATGTTCAATCACATTCCTGATCTTTCCAACATGCTCTCTCCTCTTCACTACCTCTTCCCATCTCTTATGGTTCCCTCCCAACCCCAGCAATGCTCCTACTTATCTCATGCAGACCCTGATCCTTTCCTTTGTTTGTATGGGTTGCAGGACAGCCAAGAGACAGCACGTGCTGCAGCTCATTTGGAGCAACAACTGTACTGAAAGGCTTGGCAATGCAGATCTGGTGTCTGCTCAGTAAGTCACCACTAAAAGAACAGTGACTGCACTTTCCCTGAGGTATTGCAATGAAGAATAAACAGTGCCTCTGTTTCCCACTCAGTTGTAAATGTTTGTGAAATTTAAAAGAACTACATTATTTCTGAGACATCTATCATTTAGTCTTATCTGCTAGAAATAAGTTACTGGCAGGCAGAGGCAGTAACTCACTTCCTCAGGACACCTGACTGGAAAAATTATCTTCCCATAGAATTATAATCTAACTTTTATAAATACCACTGGAAATCTTTGGATTAAACTCTGGTATCAAGGTAACTAGTTTATTATATACCTTTTTTTTCCTCTCAGCTAAGTAAGGAGATGCGATCTGTCTAGATCTCCAGATCATGAAAGGGAAAACACACGGTATGGGAAACTAGATATTGTCTGAGCACTCCAGACAGGAAGCACATACAAAAGATCTGTCTCCTGATGGCTTTATAAAAACCAGATATCTTTTATAGGAGAAAAAGACTACAGACTTGGAGAAAACACAGTAAAGCCTGGGGTGTTTCTTATTTATCAAACATGTTTTCATTGTGCATACAGTAAGTCACACTGCTACACAGAACCTTCTAATTTGTTTACTATAGCCACTCTTACATTTGAAACCAATTTGCACTACTGTCTGAAAGAATCACAGCTGTATATTCAGTTTAGTTTATAAACCTTTTGCTAGAATTTTAAATCAGCAATATAGAGTATCTGCTCTTTATTATGTCTTGGGTCTGGAAGGAGACTAGCCAAGCCAGCCTGGAGCATAAGGAAAAAGCTCATTTGTAGAAGATGGCATCAGTCAGTAAAAAAATCCAGTGGAGTTTTATTATCTATAAAATCTTTCAACAATACACACTGAGATGATCAGTAAGAGTTTTGACATCATCCTCCAAACTCAGGACTTCAGACAGAATAAAGCACAGCTCCGGAATCACTTTCCAAAGAGCTGACTCTATTCCTCTTCAGAAGAAAAGCTCATCATCACATTCTCCAATGACTGATATAAAAAAGCCACCAAAAAACCAAGCAAACAAACAAACCAAGCAAGACAAACCCCACAATATATTAAAAATTAAAAACTGATATAAAAAAGATTGAAGACTCTTGAGTTTTTTCTATTAATTTAAAAAAAAACAACAAACAAACCACAAAACCACAATACAAGATCAAATTCCTAAAGGAGAAAAGGACCTGTTTTTGCAGTGGAACCAAGACATGACTCTCACACATCATGCACTACACTAAATGAATGTAAAAGTGTAATGAAACAGCAGTGATTGTACCTGGCATGGGAGAGGAATTTAGGCAGCACTGGCTGTGTATGTGTACACAGATGTAAAGACAAAAAATAAAAAGGGATAGGGAACAGCTATCTTCCCATCTCACATAGCTTCTACTCTGAAAAGAAGCATAAGGCCCTGCATCCCACCAAATTTTACCACATGTATTACATGTCTCTGTGCTACATGCCTTCTTCTCATTAGCAAGAATGATATAAATATGATCAAATAAGAATTGTATAGAACATTTGCCTACCATTTGTCACAAGCAGAAGTGCCCCAGTCTCAGAGCAACAGGTTTTCCAAACTTAATCAAAATCACACTTCAACCTAATTTTACAGTGCTTTACAATTAGCAAGAATTACCCAGGTCTGTAAATTATGGGCAATTTGAGTGCATTCAGTAATTTATAAACACAAGCACTATAAAAAAACAGTTTACAGGAACATCTAGAAACTATAGTTTTCCTTCCAATAAAATATGTTATTTGAAATACAAGGTTCACCCACAACATCTGAGAACCAAACGATGCATATAATATCACATGAACTAGATGAGTGGGAAAGAAAAAAGAATAGTTGGTATTTATTCTGAAAGCTCAGTGAAATATACCAAAAAGGAATGAAAATTAAAGTTGAATCATAAATATTTATTTATGTTGGTCTCCACGTATTACCCAAATCTGTACAATGCATTCTGTACATTTTATAATAATGAAGATATGCAATATTGCTCTCAGGGACAAGAGTCAGAAAACTTTTCCAGGCATTTCCTCACTTCTAAATACATAGTCAAGTGATCATAGCTACAGACTGGAAGCAGAAACTTATTTGTTGTTGCATAAAGTGACATTCTCAACATGCCCTAAGTTTTGAAATTCCTCCCCAAGAGTGCTAACCGTTCACATTTCAGTGTAATTATTGTAGACGTATTCAATTTCTATCAAGTGAGTAGCAATAACTCCCAAAGGAATGTCCTGCAGTTTTGGAACAAACATTTCGAAGGGTATTAGCTACATATTCTGATTGGAAAGCAGGAAAGGATATTGAGATCCATGTACTTCTGAATCACAATTGTTTTTAACATCCTCTAGAAGTGTTTGCATTTAGAAAGCCATAGCATATAACATAGACACATATATAAGTGAGTGATCTGGAACTCCTGTGATAGAGGTAATTTTTGAATTCTCTATGTCTTGGGTAAGACATGACTCTATAGGTTTACCCTAGAAGAAATCTGTCTGTAAAAACAGGCAAAAGAAGAAAAATTAGGGATGACTATAAGCTTAACCAGTTCACAGAAAACAAGACAATGCTAGTGACGTGAAGATCATGTCTGCTCAACATCCTTGCAACTGATTCTAATCCTGTAAAGTCAACATCCACAAATAAGCAGAAACTACAGCGATGTAAGAAAGGGCTGCTTTTGTAAGAATGAGTATATGTGGGAAAAAAATACATATTATAAGGCAAATAATAAAGGTTGCACTTACTATCAAATATATTATCGCATTTTTTGATATGAATCAAATTCAATGATCTGTTCCTCTCTTCTCATTGCATTTATTATTTGCCTTCAACTAAACTCTTCAGCTAAATGCTAGCAATTTGTAAAATGAAACCCTACCCAAGGTCTCCTAGGAGAGTTACTGCGAAGTACATGAAACAATTTTATTCAAAAATTCCAGGCAAAACCTGAAGTTAAAAAAAGATTAGTATTAAAAAATGTAACAATTCTTTCGTAAGAACTTTTTGTTCCAAAACTGGTGACATTGATATGCTATCCTCTCTCTAATCCCCCAACAGAAACTTTCTTAGCTTAAGCATTCTCTTACTAGCTGCAGAATAGCATTCAGATTCACCTAGTTGACCTGCTTTTCAAATCAAAAATCAAATGTTAAAATCAAGTATTCTGGATTTGCAGTGTAGTGTAACTCAGCAGAATGTGACTCAATAGCCTCAACAATTACACTAGAACTAGCTTGTTCTGGCCTTTTATAGATGTAACTGGTGATCCTATTGTTCAGTCTCCATGGACTTCCTTATGTAACTTTGTAGGAAATTTAATCTAATATATAGGAGTTTTATTTCATAGGTGGTATTTTCTCCCTTGCAGATACTGCAAAAATCTTCATAGTAAAGAAACAACAATAATTATGATGGAGGAAGCTAAAATTATTCATCATTTCCTGAACACAGTACTGTTTGTTTCATGAAGTTCTCTAATTCTGTACTTTCCAATATTGTAAACCAATTATTCCTAGAGGAACAACTAAGAGGACAAGAAAGGGTGAAAACAAATTTTTTTGTTAATTCAATAACAACATGAAGTTAGAAAGCAAGTTCTTGAGTCAACAGCAAAAATGTGTTTCTACCCTGCTAATGGTTCTTTAGCTTGCCAGAAAGATTACCACCCATTCTGCAAAAACTAGCAAGTGTTTTTTTCATTTAGAAGGATTTGCCAAGTGCTCAACCACAAGTGCCTCTAACTACCACTTGTAAGGTCACTGATTGTCCCACAAACATTAATTAATCAACCACTGCAATAAAAAAATAAAAAAAAAAAAACCTCCAAAACCCACTACCACAAAAAAAACCCAAACCCAAGCAGCTCTGAGAACATGTATTTTAATTTTACAGTCTCTACAAACCATGTTTACTAAAATAAGCTTGGAAAAGCACTGGGCTAAAAAGAGTTTAAGTACAGTTTATTCTCTTTTCCTGTTGCAGCTGTTTTAAGAATAATTAAAAAGCTTCCCTGCTCCCCTTTCAGGCTGGAGGGTTCAGCTGACAAAGTAACCTGGCATCAG
>NW_008692861.1:0-29240 GCF_000695815.1 Acanthisitta chloris | reverse complement strand
TGCAAAATGTATTCAACCAGGAAACTACTTCAGTCAGGCTACAGTTACATACTATAGTTTATAAAAAAATTATATAGCTTCAGTAGGTACAGAGTTACATTACTATCACATATCAATAGTAAAATGCTCCCCTAAAAAGAAAAGCAATTCCTATGGAATAATGTCAAGCAGGAAATTTATGACAGACTGACAAGTGAGGCACAAGAGAAGTTACATAAGGTCTTGGCATTCTTCTAAAAAAGGGGAACTTATCCTTATTGGTGTAATTAAGTTTCATCCTTCAGACACAGTAAAGTCTATTTTAAATTATTTAAATAACACAGAGATTATGTAAATACTTTAAATATTCACCTAGTTGCCTGTCTTTCCCTCTTACAAACTCCTTCTTACAGTTTTTAAATGTATTAACCTACCATAAAGAAATCTGAAAAAGGAGACAGACATCTCCTACTATCATTTTATTCCCGAAGTTCTCCTAAAGGTCGGTGTGAGAAGAGAAGACGCAAATTAGTATTTCTCACTAGCGAAAGTGGGCAAAATTAAACTGTTCATCAAAACCCATCACCCAACTGACCCATCTATAGCTACCCATACAGCTGCCTCTTCAAGAATGGGGCTTAACAGGAGAACTTCACAATGATTCCTGAAAAGTTCTTAGTTTCCTAAAGATATCTGTCAAACTTTAAAATTATTATTGTAAATCCTCATTTCTTCAACTACTCATGAAACACCTTGTGTTCCTAACTAGAAGTCAAGTGTTCAAGAATCTCAAGATCCACACTGAATCATGCCTTAGATTCAGAATTTCAAACAAAAATATATTCTACCCTCATTTTCAGCTTCTTTAGACAGCAAAGGCATAGCTGCTAATTTGGAAAACTCCTACAAAGCCATTTTGGCCAGTGTCTCACCTTTAGACCCTAGTGATTACATTTCCAATTTCATCTTCTCCAAAATGGAAAAGCAGCATTTTTGACTGAAAAACTGTTTCATTAACACTGTGACTTCCAAGAACCAAGTTTCTTTTGCTGTAGACAAGGGCTCAGACACTCTACTCAAGGAGATTTTACATAGTCTACCACTACTGATAAACAGCCTACAGCTGGATTTAAGATCTGAAGGTCTCGGTATACATAGTTAATCCACTCTGAAACTCGAGCAGTTGCAGCAGATGGTAATCAGAAATCTCTCATCAGCCCCAGAATATCCTCATGGTATATCATCCTATAAATAAAGCACATCCCCTTCCCCCTGGGCTGTAGAACTGATTATGGAATACCAGAAGTTTCTCTGGATTATAGTATGCTCAAAAAGATACTATGCTGCAAAGGCTTGCATCTCATATTTTTGGAGTGGAGTATTTTTATGATGAAGTTAATGGAGTTTGGAAAAATGTATGATTTGTTTGAAGCTTATGCAATTGCAATTTTACACTAGAATTTCTAATTTACAAATGTAGTTTTTATAGCATGTTTTGTCTTACTACTGCCCTTATGGGCATATTTTGAGTTTTACAGAATTGCAGTCAGCTAAGAATAAAAAAGCCCTGAAAACTGATGACCTGATTTGGTTTGCAGAATAAATTAGCTCTACGCATTGTAGAGCTAGTTCTACTTATTCCAGGCAGAAAATGGTACATCTGAAGTTTGATCACTCATAGGTAATGAGATATATTAAAATCAATTATATTCTGGTTTGTTTCCAGACATCTTCAGGAACAATTCAGCATAAGAGCCTTAACAAAGAATTAAGCATTGTTACTCCTGACTTTCATGTCAGTTGGGGCCAGGAAGGGAGTGGGAGAGGGTGTAAGCTGACTCCAAACATACTAACAGTCATTATATTGACCATAGCTTCTACATGTTTTCTATTAATTTTTCTCTCTTCTTGTGCACATACGAATGTATAGAAACCTTAGATATGTCTAATGCTTCTAAAAGATAAAACCCACAACAAAACTTGCAGCACAATACTATGAAATGCTCTCTAGACCTTACTTTCCAAATATCAAAAAAGTAGTATTTATTTCTTCCCTTGAAAATTCATTTGCAAATGAGAACATCATGTTCTCAAAACTTAGGGAAAAAAAAGTTATTTTTAATTACTTCCTGAATGTTGCAAAGTCAACAGTCATTGTTACCTCTTCTGATATCTCTCTTCTGAGATTTCCTTGGCTATAGGGCCAAAAAAGGAACTTTATTTTCATTTACTCTCAATATGAGGTCATAAAAGTTTACCAACTAAGAAAAACATCAGCATTGACATTTCTTGTTGACCAGGAACCTTATTTCTTGCAATGTAAATAAATGCAGACTCATCCTTTGGTATATAATTACATTTGCAAAAATATTTCTTGAAACAACACATTCCCACAGGACTTGGATGTTGCAGCAAGATGCAATTCCTATCAATACTTTACATTCACATGAAATACATCAGAACACATTCAAAATATTTTAGAACCACATGAACCCAAATATGGCACTTTTAGCTTCCACACATTTTTATAGCACTTTTTTTAACATCTGCATTAGCAATTAATTTCTATCACCTCCCTCAGAGATCTAGCTATACAGAATGCCAACAGGTTTATTCTATTCTGAAACTTCTGATTGCATCAGCAGCACAGTCAAGTACCCAGATAAACAGAAGTAACGGAAGTAATAATGTTTATTAAGCAATCAGTAGTTCACACATTTCAGTATTGCACCACATATACTGACACAAGGGCAGCAGCCACAATCAGTGCATGAAGACAATTACGTTGTTTTCCTAGTGATATAGATCCTAATGACCTGATAGACAAAAAATTATTCGATATCAAAGGTTAAGCAAGTCTTTCAGATATTGGGGCAATTCAGGCAACTTTCAATGCCAAATGTGGAATTGCTTTGGTCAGGAGGGGAAGAAATTATTTCCTATGACTAGTGACAATCGAACAAACAAAAAAATTCCTCCTGCTTCTTAGTAAAGCAGTGAGGAATGTGCCTGAACCCCACATTTTACTTACACTACGTCACAATATGGTTTAAATGGTTAAATGTATCACAGTGCACCTTAAAATGTTGACATCAGTTAAAAAATAATTTTAAAATCCTGATTTTTCATGAAGCTATTTAAATAACTACTCATTTGAAAGTATTCTATTACAGGCCTTAATAACAATGGGCAACATTGATTTACATTCATTCATTATACTTGGGAACGTGAAAGTCAATTTCATACCCATTTTTCTGTCAATTACACTGTATATTACCTTGCCAAATTCGTGTCCTTATTACCATTACCTTATGATATATAACACTAGAATTCTCTATTTACAAAGTCCTCAGTGAAAAGGATATTCTACATGAATAGCAGAAGTAGCTTTCAAAACACAGCCTTATCCATTACATAGTTTCATACAGCAAGGCTATTTTGAAATCTTGCGGGTTTGCTTTAACCATATATACACTGATATAAATATAAGGAAACAGAGATGTCAGTAGGGCCAATATAAATGTTTTTCAAGCTTTGCTAAATAATAAAATCCAGATAGTATACTTACATAAACATAGTACAAAAACAAGCTGCTAATGTCAGTGCTGCATTCTGTGCCTATCATTATTTACAACTGGTACAAGCTGCTGCTTTGTAATTAACTAATTTCTGTTAGTTACACACTCACATTTCTAGCTGCCATGTCATAAAATCGAAGCAAATACTAACAGCTACTGCAGGCATACTAACTACTGAATTATCTTGGCAAATTTATTCTGCTCTTGGGTGAGAGATTACAAATGTTTGCACACATTTGCCTAATTCCTGGAGGCCAGCAGTAGGAAGAGACACAACCTCTACACTGTCCTCCAAAGTTTAAACAGAAGTGGATGCAAAACTATGTCAGTTAAACAATTACTACAGTATGTTGTGATAGTGCCTAGAGGCACAGTTAGGAAAGGCACCTGAACATAGTTACTAGAAACTGCCAGTCTCAGAGTTTACAAAAATAAATCAAGGGCCCATAGGTTTTGCTGTGCAGCCTATAAACTGCTAAACAGTAAGGCTGAATGTGTCATTAAAGATCAGATTTTATCATACATTGAGCTAACAGATCTTTCAGTATCAAATCATGTACAGATATACTGCATTTCACTGCTGACAGGACACAAAGAATGAACTTCACAGAGAGAGTAAGACAGTATTTGTAATTGGCAAGGTAAGAGACCCTGAGGGTATCCCACGGGGAGCAGTAGAACCTAGGGAAGACATAAAAAAAAAATAAAAGGAAAATGGTTCCTAGAGAAGTGAAGGAAACAATGTATTGTATCCCTATAGCAAGTAGCATGATGAGGGCAACCAGGGGAAAACAAACAGCACTAGTGAGAAATATGGCAAAAGCCATATTAATTTTGCATAGGGTTTGGGTTTTTTCCTTAAGAAATTAAGACTGCATTTTGTGTCAGTTGATGAAGGTTGGAAAGGAGTTCTTCTTGAGCAAGATCACAGGACTCAAGGCAAAGGCAGCCTGAAGAAGTCTTCACAAGGAAAAGAAAGGACGAAAGAGAGGAAGTGGTGACTTCGCAGCAACATTTCACATAGTAACTAACCTAACCTTTGGGTCACTTTTCCCTGAAAAACAACAGTGGAATGAAACTCAATCTGTAGAAACTATGTTCACTTGACAAAGACAATACCACTTCCCCAGCACACAAGTCCCTTGCATCCCTTGCACGGTAAATGCACGAGCCTTAGAACAGTAAGCACCCTGCAGGCACATCTATAAATGGCATTTTGGAACTACTTTCACTCTTATGCCTCGGAATAAGGATATTAATTATTATGAACAGCATTATTATTATCATTAATAATCAATAGTTCTGAACATCTGCCTCTTAGCTGAGTAAATCTGCAACTAAAGAAGACTGAAATTTCTTTTTCACTCTTTTCAAGGGTACATTTATACTGTGACCAAGATCAGACAATATTAGAGCAGTCACTTGGCTGCTGTGGTCTCGTACTGTCTCTGCAGGAGTACAAATCTTTATACAAAAAGATTCTGAAACTGGTCATTCTGTTCGTGCATATCTGGAAACTTGTTTTTATGAATTATATCCAAGCAATTTAAAAATCACCTACCTACTTCAAGCTTGAGTGATTTTTCTATTATTTTACTGTTTTGCTGACATACTGCTCCTGCCTAAATATTACAAGCACTCTGATAAAACTTCAAATGAAATGGAAAAGTTGCATTTTTAATTTCAAGTGTCTTCAAACTATACACTCTTGCAATTTAGAGAAATGGGTTTGCCCATGCCATTTTCTTTGGAAGCAAAGTACTGAAACTCATCTGCAATTTTTTTATTGTTTCTGACTGCAAGTAGAAAGAGCAGTGCTGTTCAGCTGACCTCAGAATCTAAATAGAAGTTTCCTTCCATAGGTAAGTTTAATGGAGCTACTCAGAGTCACATCTTTGGAGGCAATGCAGAAAAGCACAACCATTACCTCATTATTTAGAATTAGCAAACACTACTTTTCAGATCAGGTCTTATTTCTGAGAACAGCACATGCAAAAATTCTCCAGCATAACATAGGAAGTTAATCTTTTGCTTTTACTGGTATGACCCTTGCACTAATGTGTTTAACACTGAGCCATATAATAGCTGCTTGCTTCTGCTTTAGCGAGTGCAAAGTGCAGTATCAGTATGATTTGGCTTCTTCATTTTAGCACTCCACCAAAAAGAAATCCAACTGGCTGTTTAACATTCAACATCTCACATATCTTTTCTACCTTCATCTATTAAACATCATCTTTTTCTTAAGTTTTAAAGCATTTTTTATAAAAACCTATTTTATATTTCAGACTAAGAACACAGTAACACATATAAGCACTAGAGTTCAGCAGAAATATTATTCTGCAAAGTGACTTTTTTCCCCACCACTATTCCACAACTTCTGAATGGATGCTAATTAAAAAGTATACTCTTCCCACATTCTGTTTAACTTTGGCAAGTTTCATATGTTCAATTGCAACGACTAAGAAGAGTGTGTAAGACTGCCAAGGATAAAAACTATTAAAAAAAACCCCACTTCAAACAATTGTTTTTAATAGTATAACATCCTTGCTCCAGCACTGACAATTCTAGTACTCTTCTACTCCGAAATCTTAAAACAAGAGCAGCTTCTCACTCCTGTTTGAAGACACCAAATTTTATAGAACTATTACGCCTTAGTAGGAATAACACAATTTCCTTAACGATGCACAAACAAAACCCCAACTATTTGCATATCAGTTACAGTTGATCAAAACTTGTTTGATAGTAGGTGTCTGTACAGCAATCCTTTCTCTGCAACTTCTATGTAGTGTGAAATGAGATAGAGTCTGCAACTCACACTCAGGCCTTCTACCACTACTGCAGCTAGAAAGAAAACTGGCCAGATAAATCCAACACTGTCTTGGCACTGCTTCCTCCTGTCTGTAGTATTAATACTGTGCTTCTTTTTAACCTTTTCTCCCTAATGTGCTTCAGACAGACCATTCACAGATATTTTTGGCAGCAGCAGACTCAGTCGCCAAGCTTGGAATGTATTTTTCCATCAGGAACAGTTCAGCCTAAGGCTGCTTTCCTGGCTGTCTGTTTCTCAAGCCTTCTGATGACCTGTTTGCTAGCCCCTTCAGCTGCTGCATGCAAAGCTACAACACTGCACAGTAAACCAATGTGCAAGTTCAGGTAAAAGGGCTTTCTTTCCAATTCCTCCACCTATGTTACATGAAACCACAAGAAGGGGCTGAGATACTAAGGGCACTCACATGCTAAGCTCTGTAACAATAGGGAAATAAAATTAACATTGCTTTGTTTAGTAAAATATTCAAAGGAAGCATTACTCAGAGAATGTACAATATATGTCCACATGTCAACCAAAGAGCACTTTAGCTGGCAATATTCTGATGGCTACAGAAAGTAGTAATAGATGTATGCCAATTCAATTAATGCTAATTTAGCACTTAGTCTATCTCTCATTTAATTCAAAACCACTCATGTATAAAATTGCACCTATTTGTGCCAATGTAGTTAGTTACAGGAAAACACTTCAAGTCAAGCTTTGAACTTTCTGTAAACATATAACACTTTGCTTTTTAAAAAACCCACATACACTGGAAACAACTAAAAGAATCAAAATCATTGGGTTTGTTTACACAAAGATAATAACTTTTATGTTGTATCTGTAAGTTCTATTAAGTCAACTATCTAAACCAAATTTTTATGCAAACAAAAGTACATGGGATTTCAAGAGCAGCTTGCTTAAGGTCCTGTTGTAAATAGTTACACACAGAGTAAGAAGAATAGAAGATATAAAATCCAGGACCTATTTATCTAACTAACTCCTGCTAAACTACTCACCTGAATAATAGACGAAATAAATCACTCTGAACAATGGAACAATAACTATGATCATTTCTCTACAGTTTCTGGGTAACAGTTTTTATGTGAAAGACAAACTTCCTTTTCCCAAATATAAGTTCTTCAGATGACAAGCTAGAGCACTTTCTCTTTGAACTCAAGACAAGTTTTTTACAGTTCAGAAGCAATTAATTGCTTTACAATATCATTAAAATATTATTATCTTATCAGGCTTTTTGACCTACATGTACTAGATCATTCCTAAAAACTGGCACTCGATTTCTGAAATTATAAGGAAGTTTGATGCACTGGGTAGACTGTGATATGAAAAGCAGCACTGATCAAAGTCTTCCCTTGTTACTAACATTAATATTAGCACTTTGAAAATCTATGACGATTTTAGCTCTCTGGCACTGAAAAGAGGGAATTGCATCCTTTTTCAAATGACCAGCATCTATCTTTTTTTCCTGTTAAGGCTGAAAATACATGATAGCCCTAAGATTTTTTTATTAACCCCACTCTCCTCAACTGGAAAAATGACAGGAAGATGCATGTACAATTGCAGAAGAGAGAAAATGATATTAGCAGCAGCCAGGGAAACTTGAAGACAAAGCAGTTATAAAGCCAGCCTTGATGGCCTGCACACTGTGCCAGCCCTGCAATGATTCAATCTCTATGACAGATTGAGCCAAAATTTGTAATTAATATATGTACTATGTAAAAAATTAAGTACTCTCAAGAGCTGTTAAGCATTTAAAGGCAATCACTTTTCAAAGCCATACTATGTACATTTTCTGATCACAAATCTATCATATTCCCTACATTCATCAACATCAAACCACAAGAAGTGGTTTATTTAAAAGGTATCAGCATACCAAACTGAAATACACATATGGAGAAATTCCAGACCATATACACATGCATTTATTTGGGAGAAGAGACCATAAACATATGTGTTTATTTGGGAGAATTGTATTACTCTGATGATTCCTCCCTGGAACATGGGAACACCATGGTCTGGCTGGGATGAAGTTCATTTTCTTCATAGCAGCCTGTGTGGAGCTGGGTTTTGAATTTGTGATTTAAAGGGTGTGGATAACACACCAATGTTTTGGCTGCTGCCGGATAGTGCTTGCACAGAGCTAAGGCTCCTTTTTCACCCCCACACTCTGACCCCATTCCAGGAAACAGGCCAGGGGTGGACAAGAAGCTGGGAGGGAAAAGAGCCAGAACAAACGACCTCAACTGGTCAAAGGGATATTACATATTGTACAACATCATCGTCAGCAATAGAGGGTAGCCGAAAGGAAGGGTCTGTCTTCCAAGGTGGCTGTTGCTTGGAGTCATCAAGCTGGTCACCAGTCTGCTTGTGGGAGGCAGCAAGTGATTTCCTTTGCATCACTTGTTTTTCTTTCCTCTTTCTTTGACTTACTGTCTTTATCTTGAACCAGGGGTTTTCTTGTTTTGCTGTTCCTACTCTCTCCTCTGGCCATGGGAGGGGGGGGTGAACAAGCAGCTGTGTGGGTGCTTGGCTGCTGTCCAAGGTCAACCAACCCACTACACATGGTAAATTTAAGATCCTTTCCAACCCTGTTTTCTGCTAAAAGGATCACCACTAGCACATTCTTGGGATTAATAACACTTTCTTTGTTGTATTTAAAATATCAATATATACAGATAAAAATATGGAGAAAAAACAGCCAAGAAAAATGCTGCAGAGTTGGTAATAAAATGGGTAAATCTTTGACTAAGAAAACTTACCAATTCAATTTATTCTGGGATTGTATTCTCGTTACTTTGATACGAAACCTGTATACACTTCTGCAAGTCACAGAAATAATTTTAGATTCTTAAGTCAGACTCATTTTACCATGCTGTTCAACAGCTGTGTTGCCAAAGCGTTTCCAAATTTTTTCTCAGTACCCCAGAAACTGTCATTTGTTTAGTCTAACCAGTCACAGTCCAGATTGTTTTTTCTAGATTCGACTCCCAAATTATCTGTGGTTTCTAGTACTCTAGACAGAAAATGTATCCAACAATCTTCTGAGGAACTATCCATTCTATTTCCCTTGGGAGAAAAGGAAATTTCTCCCAAAGGTCTTGACAGAGACTGGAGTTCAAAGCATCTGACTAGTGTCAAAAGTAACAAAAATTCTCACTTGAAAACAAAACTACAATTCCTGGGAATCCTCCAGGCAGAAACTGTCATTATAATAATTAGATTTACAAGGTCATCTTCCTTAAGTTCCTGGGGTTTGCATTTAATTCTGTGTTCTAACTTGAATTTGCAATTATAAATAAAAAATACTTTTTTTAAAAAAGCATGGAAATACTACAAAAAGTTTTTATCTCATCCTTCTTTCAATCAGTAATAAATACAGGGTAGCAATAAAACCTGAATCCTAGTCAGGAGCTGTGGAAGAAACCTTCTCTTGTAGCATCAGCTCTCAGGGATGAACATTGAGAACTGTCATTTTCACATCTGCAGAATATTCTCCAGTTCCAAATAATTCTGATTGACCTGCTAAGGGCCCTTCAAATCAAATGGATTTTGTCAATTCCCACCAGCGTATTACTAAACCGTATGGTCAATCACTAAACAGTTTTCTGTTCATTTGCATCTCTCCTGCACACCACACTTCCTGCCCCTGCTGAGCATGAAGGAATAATTTCAGTACCCACCATGATTCTGCTACAGGTATCTTAGGCTCAATGCAAGAACTATGTTAATGGATTCAAGCAGCAAGCAATTTCTGTTAACAAAAGGCCAGCTTGAACTCCTTGAAATGAGAAAAAGGCATTGAGAATGAAGAAAATAACCTGCCTCTCCCACATGCAGAAGTCATCAAATTGTTGCAATCATTTTCAGAACTAAAAAGGGCTTTTTTCTTATATGGGTAAAAGAGGTGAATGGAAGGGAAGGAGAATAAATAAAGGAACGTACAGCTTGTATCTCCCAAGAGAGACTAATTCTGGGAAGACTAATTCCAAGCAGATTTGCCCAAAGTAGAAGAAAGAGAGTGAGCACATGCTGGAAAAAGGCTTCATCTAAACCAAAAAAAAGGAACAGTGTCAGTGACTTAATTCAATACTTTTCTGTGACCTTTTAAATTTTAATGGCCGAGAAAAACCGTTAAGGATTCAACAGCACAGTTTAAGATTATGAATCCTTTGTGGAAGAATCACAGTAACACTGTATACTCAAATAAGAGAGAGGATAGAAAGTGACTACACTTCAATAGAAACAGAGGATAAAACAAAGCAGAGACACTTAAATAATACAGACAAATAAGATGGATCAAACTTTAAATGAGGATGTTGGTGTGACAGATGTTTCAGAAACGCCAGGTAATGAAGACTATCAGTGGGAAATTACTGCCAGCACGTAAGTTCATGAAGTCAAAGTAAGCTGTTAGTGTGGAAGGGTTCTGCTGTTTGTGAAAGGTGACTTATAGTTAAATCAGATAAACTACCTCTGCCAAAACATATCACAAGATCCCTATACAGTGAGATTCCAGGTGTGGCCAATCTACTTTCACATACCGAAGAAAACGAGGCTCAGGGACATAGCACATTATTAATACTACTTCAATTCTTTTCAAGTAGATTGGACAGCTGTTATGTTTAAAATAAGATTCCAAGCTCTCAAGAAATCTTTTAAGCTATACACCATACATGACTACTTTGTAGGAGAACAAATATGACATCAGAATACAAATTAAAAAGTGAAATAAAGAACAAGAATGATTGCTCACCATCTCGCCCTTTAAAAAGAATTACAAAGACATCAAATTAAATTAGCAGGTGGCAGAAGAGCAAGTACCTTTTCTTTACCAGCACATTCAAAATATGGAACTCTGAGCTACAGGATGTGCTAGAGATGCCAAGGTGTCCAGGGTTCAAAAAGAAACTTGGAAAAAAATAATGGGAGCTACACCTGTCCTTTAAAAGGAGATACTAAAATATGAGAATACCATCTCTGACTCAGAAAACCCTTGAGTACTAGGTCACTAAAAAATACTAGGTCAATATTGAGGGACAATGATACATTTACTTCACCACTGCACTTCTCTCTCCAAAAAGCAGTGTGGGGGAAGCAGTGAACTTTTCATCATGACAGTCAAAGCACCTTACGGCCTGTCTCCTCCTTCCTCCACACTGAGGCAGTGGGGGCTGCTTTCCTTCGTTCCACGAGCTGCAGAGCATGAGAAGCTGCTACAGCACCTGGGCACCTCCCTGAGGCCTTTTAAACCCCGCAGAGGTGATGAGACTGCACAGCTGGATGCTCGACTTCACAAAGCTGCCCTGCTGCGGCTCCTACCCAGCCGCCCTATGCCGGCAGCCTTGGCTGCAGACAACAACTCAAGGACAAAGCAGCCCAGGAGGCAAAGGCAGCAGTGGTGGCTGCACTGGCCCTAGCGTGACCATATCCTCCAGGTGACCTCTCTGTGAAGCATCTGAGTTGCCAGAGGGGCTCCAGTGTGGTACTTTAGTACCTTGTCCTTCCCTGTGCTAGAATCCAGCCAGTGCTTGTGGATCACGAACAGGGCAGTCCGGACATTCAGTTGCCTTTCTCAGTTACTATGAGTACAGCCGTTGACAAGCCATGCAACTCCATTTCCTACACTTTTTCTGAGCAGATTTTCCCCACCTATCTAATGGCAACGCACATCAGTTTATTCTGTACTCTAGCTCATCCCCTGCCTGGATGACCTTCAGCTTTGGCTTCCTTGCATGCTTTTCACAGCCTGCATTCAAGCACCCTTCTGCAGGCCTACTAGAGATAAGATGATGGACTAGTTGCAGAAAAGCCATTCTTAACAGAAGACTTCATAAAGCTGAATAATAGATGTGTATTTGAGAATTTATTTGGGTGTCTGACTTTAATTTATATTCCAGTTTTTAAGTCACTGACCCACTTCAAATTATGGACATTGTTGCACCACCATGCCTGCCTTACAGCACACCACTGGAACAGAGCAGCTGATGACTACTAGTTTAAGAGCTTCCAAAACCCACCTTTTATTTTCCAACAGGAACATTGGCTAGACAGGAGCAAGTTTTATTGAGGAACTTACATAGAAAGCCTTTGCAACAACTCATGAAGCTACTTTCACTCATGGCAAGGATCCTACTACCACTTCTGCGGCTGGCCTCAGTAGAAGAGGAATATACACAGAATGGCTTGGTTTGGAAGGAACCTCAGAGATAATCTAGGCCCAATCCACCCACACATACCCCCTGCCATGGACTGGGTTGCCACCCACCAGACCAGGTCGCTCAAAGCCCCATCCAGCCTGGCTTTGAACAATTCCAGGCATGGGGCATCTACAACTTCTCTGGGAGACCTCTTCCAGTGCTTCACCACCCCCTGAGTAAAGAATTTCCTCCTAACATTTAATCTGAATCTCTTCTTTTAGTTTAAAACTATACCCCCTTGTAGCTCAAAGGTAGTTTTGAGGTATTTTCCATTTCCTTTCTCCTTGGCTGTATCAAAGTGCAAAGGAAAGAGAAATGTAAAAGAACCAGAGCACAAGAGATGTACAACTTCAGTACTCTCACTTTTCCTCTTTCTTTTAAATAAATACTCTCCCTTAATGCTCTGACCTGCTTTGTTGTACGTTTTCTTAACAATACAAATTGTTAGAACAGCAAACTGGTACCACTACAGACCAGAAGCCAGTTGGACCACTTGGAATACCAGAGCAACACCAGATTCTCTTGCTGCGTAGTTAATAATCTCCAAACCAAGAAATAAACCCGAAGTGTAACTACAATTTTCAGTAAGTCTCAAATTATATAAGAATTACTTTAAATATATCTGCTTTAAGTTTATATGAACATTTTAAAATGTAAGTAGAATTCTGTTGCATTCCCACATCAAGCTCTTCCAGTGAATACTATGAGTCAAGAACATTCCTATAAATCAGGAACAAATGCCATGAAAACTAAAGTTTTGATTCAATGATACTCATATTAAATTGGATATTTTGTCTTTCTGGTAAATTGGTCTTCCCCTTAAACCACATATATCCACCAAATTAAAAGTGGCCTATTCAGTTAGCCCTGCACAATAGCCTAAATGGAATAAGCTTTAAAGCTTGGCCCATGAAAATGACAGTACCTTATGCTACCGCCTTTAAAGAAAAAACAAAATGTCCCAAAAATATGGAGTGATACAAAATAGACATGCATGCCACAAAAAAAAGAAACACATATAATTTAAAAAATGGTATGAATATAGTAGATAAAAAAAATTACACTATTCTTTTTATTGGTCATCGCTACCAACACAGATCAACTACCAGAAATCACATAACAGTCAAGTCAGAGAAGAGACTCTTCAGTCTCCCACAAACACGTGTAAAAAAAAAAAAAAAGGAAAGAGAGAAAGAGAGAGAGAGAGAGAAGGGAAAAAAGGGAAAATAGACAAAATTCAAAATGAAGGAGTTACATGACACCACCTTAAAAGACAGCATTTTGCATCATTTGTTTATTTCCTCTATTTGGAAAACTGCCAGATTTCTTTCCAAAGTATTTGTTACAAAAGATTTACTTGATCACAGTTCTATCCCTTACATTGATTTCTGAGACCTTGTTTCCCTATGATATACAAGTGAAAGGCAAATGTCTCAGCTCAAATAAGCTTTGCAATAACTGAAGGAAAACAGATTGTGAAAAGTTGAGCATAACAAATATCTTTAAAGATATTTAAATTCTTTAAATATCTTTAGAATAATAGCTTTAAAATATCTTTATTTAAATCCAAAGAATCTCAAAATAATTTTAAGGAACTCTAAAATGTTTCAAGTTACAGCTTAAAACGTATTTTTTTTCTAAACTCTTACATGTAAGCAAAACAGGGTTATAAAATTCTAGCAGATGTCACCTTCTCCCAATTAGTTACTGTGAACACTGAAAGAAAATGCAAAATGAGAGATAAGTACATTTTTCCGCAAGTTTGGTTCAAAATCTCTGCAAGTTTTAGTACATTTCTTATCGTCTTTTACAGTAACAAATTACAGTAAAACAAATACTTCCTGGAGGCTGGAGAAATGGCTTTTCATTGCTCATTTAAAACAAGTAATGGGTTTGGCAAGCTACAAAAACAGGGATGGAAATGAACAAGTTTCAAGCAGCACAATTTCTGCCTCACAGAACTGCAGCTAATGTAATGCCCAGGATGACCACAGACAGAGTGAAGAGAGTTCTACTGCAGCATCTAAACACAGCTGGACGAGAACGTTTCTTAGCAGCAGTGTATTGTTAAACGTAAGTTCAAACATGTTTCATTTTCTCTAAAGTGTTGCCTCTCTCCTTTTCTCAATGTAGCAGGTGCAAGAATGTCAGCCCCATTTCTTTTCCCACTGGAACAAACTTCCTCCCCCAGATGACCATGACTTTTATTGAAAGCAAGGTAGAAAAAAAAAGAAAAATATATTAAACAAAAAATGTTATTCTGTCTATATTAAGAAGGCAATCTTAGAAACTGAGAACCATCATTAAAAGCACCGTATTTCCAGAAAGAGGGGTAAGAAATGTCACCAATGAAATGCTGCGAGAAGATCATTTGACAAGTAACAGAGGGATTTTGCTGCTGCTTAACAACTACCTCGCAAAATGAGATCTCCCAAGACACTTTCCAGCAACGAAATTAACTGGCATCCCAGAAAGAAACCAAGAAAAAAAGACCCTGACAGTCCACAAAATGCTAGTAAGTGTACCTTTCCACAAAGCTATACTTGAGATGAAATCCTTTATGAGCTACCAAAATTGTAGGTAAAGGACTTGAAAATATTTTGTCTCACTTGGTCACATTATTCTTGGCATAAAACTCATCCTGACCTAGGACCAAAAAATCCATTCCTCTTTTTCACCGTCTCTCAAAAACTGCCCTACTCCTTAGCAACAAGGAACATATGCAACACCAACACTTAACATACCTCTTTCTGTTTGCTATCACATGGAATTCTACATTTTCCAAGTAACCCCTTTAAACATTGTGACTATGATTTATCTCTCAGCTGTCTGTGAAATCATGGTATTTCCCCTTCATTACCAGCCCTGAAACCAGCTAGCATTCTCAAGCCTCTCGTTTCAGGAACCTTGGTATTCAGATTTATATTCCTGCCAAGCTGTTGGCCTGAAATAATACATAACTTTTCTTTATCCTTTCTAGTACAACAAATTGAGAGCTTTGAAGCTCTTTTTTTCTGAAGTTTTGTCTGTTAACAAGAGCATTTTAAGAATTTTTAACTGCAAAATCAGCTGAGCTGTGCAAGACCAATACAGCTGACATTATCCTGCCAGGACCTCCAGGAGTTTGTTACCGAAGTCTTGCAAGCAAGTAAAAAGACGAAGGTTCATACAGCCACATTGTTAACAATTACACAAGATTTTTAAATCAATGAACCAAGAGTTCACGCTGTACCATATTTTGGACAAATCCTGGAATAAAGAAGTAAACAAACACAAAAGCCCACCTGGCTTACAATCAAAGTAGCCAACAGAAGTTTGCAGCAGAAGCCCATGACTTATTCCCATCAACCACTGTAAGAAGTGCAGATGAGGCATTTAAAATAAGGAAGGGTTATGAGGTGTGCATTTCTAGAACACAGAACTGTATTCTAAATACTGTAAATAGTAAGGAAAAAAAAGTAGGAAGTAGCTTTCACCATGATTCATTTCGACTCTTGCAAAATTCAGTAACATGAAATACAGGAGTAAGGCTCTGAACTAAGCAGAAAAAAATAAAATGCTGCCCTGCATTTCTGTTTTATATACTAAATAACTTCACTTTATTTTATGCAAAAACTTTGTAAACATTAAACAGCTATGCTGCACTTTAACAGAATGCATCGGAAAATTCTGATTTCTCCATCACCTTAGTCACAAGTATCATTTGATAAAGTATGCTGAGCATCTGGCAGTTTTTTCATAAAACCCCTGTGATGGTGGAGAGTTAGGCATCATGTTAAATCACTTGGCAAAAGATGCATTTAGCTGATGGCATCTCATCATGTAATTTTACTAAATTTACCAGGAAAAGTGAGAAAGACCTGAAATAAATTCAGTAATTCAATAAATGCATTTCAGAACACTTCCGATACACACACGGATTGTTTGCAGACTCTACTGTAAATCTAAACATGAGAATCTCATTTTTTTACATAAAATGAATTCAAGGTTCTTAGGCCTGTGGCAAGTGGTTAATCTTGCAAATAATTTTTTAGAGGCCAAAGCTTTAATCACAAGGCTCTTTTTATCCTACTTACCCCCCTTCAAGTGATTATAGCAAATTTTGCATATCCTCTAAGGGCAGAGTTCAGTTTGGGATTAGATGTGGAAGAACATAAAAATATTTGCTGCAACTGACCACACTGGAAGTATGCATTTGAGCTACAATTTCCAGTTAATATAAAAATTCATCAGCAATTACCAAGACAAAAAAAGGTCAATTTTCTCCCAGCAAGGCACAAACTCCTGAACAACTATTTTGGGAGGTTAAGTTCAGTATTTATGGACGGGAACATTAATATATTAATTTTCACATGTAAAACAACAAAAATCCATGTCATGTTCTACTCTTGATACTCCAACTGCATGCATGTCACTTTCAAACAGAAGAAAAATAACATTATCAGACATTCTAGAACAAGCAGTAGAGTTATCTGAAGCTCTGAAACTTAATTACGTAGAGATAACGCTGCTGACAGTGATGCTCAGAAATATGAGTTGGGCTCTGGACTTTGTCACAAAGTGGACACACGAGAGTATGAGAATTCAGGAATAACAAATGTTATTATCAACACAGCAGCCTGACTGAGAAGGAACAGCCTAATAGGGATTACTCCCCTAGCAGTAGAGTTATCTGAAGCTCTGAAACTTAATTACGTAGAGATAACGCTGCTGACAGTGATGCTCAGAAATATGAGTTGGGCTCTGGACTTTGTCACAAAGTGGACACACGAGAGTATGAGAATTCAGGAATAACAAATGTTATTATCAACACAGCAGCCTGACTGAGAAGGAACAGCCTAATAGGGATTACTCCCCTTCTCAGAAGTACTGAATTGGAAAGAAAACCAATTTCCCTCCTCAAAGGAGAAAGACAAGGAACAAAGTGTTGGGATTTCATTCCAAGATAATGCTGTTGTATCAATCTTGTGGGACACAGAAAGAGATTTCTGTCCTTCATTGCTTACTGTAACTATTTAATAATCTTTTTAATCCTCATATTAATAATTCTCTGAGCTGAAACATTAGACATTGATCAATTTTCAGGAAGCTAATCTGATGGTTTGACTTTGTGAGCTTCCTAAAGACTAGAAATGCCTTCTCAACTCTTCTGGACTCTGACACAGGCACCCTGAAGAGCTCATACATTATGAAAGCAAAAGGAATAAAAGATGGAATAGAATAATCCATTCACATGAATGTCAGACAAGAACCTCAAAACACAGAAATCTACAACATCCAAAATACTATCAGATTGTATTTACAAAAACAAGGTCTTTCCTATTTAAGAGACTAATATAAAATGAAAGCATTTTTATTGGTACTATGTTTTCCAGCTGTATGCAATGTCCATGCCCTTTTATTCTGTTACTGGGCAAACAAAAGTATTCAACCACAGCTAGAATGTGGATGTGCTAATCAGCAATGTTTTGTGTCACCAGGACCATAAAAAGAGTCTATAACACATTATAAGACATCTAACAGAATTTTAGTCTCCTGCAAAGATGTTAATGACAGCCAGTTCCAATATAAGCATTATCACCAGCACAGCCATTCTTACAGTTCTTCAAAAGGAAGGTTTTAAATATATAGCAAAAGGTTTTAACAGCACTCTCCCATTCAATTAGCTACAGTGATACCACCTAAATCTTTGATGATGACGACACTAAAAATAAATAAATTACAGTCCAACTTAGTATCATGATACTGCTAAACCTTCATTATGCCATAGTGGATTTACACACTTGTGTAACTCATCTGTGGAAAAGAGAAAATTTTCTTCTAACACAAGAACCAGGGGATAGCAGGCAATCAAGTAACTGCCAGGTAAAGCCAGGGGGAAAAAAAGGACTTCTTCACACAACACATGGTTAAGAAATTGCCACAGGACATTACAGCAGTGAAGGGCTTCCAAAAGTCAAACTGGCCTTTGACAACTAACGGGGGAAAAAAACCCATAAGGATTGAACACAAAGATGTCTTAGCTCCAGATCACTTAAGGCTGGAAGCAGATGTCAGGAAAGGAGGCTTTTTCTATTCTTCCTGTTCATGGCAACATAATGAGGCAAATGGACTTTTGGCCTGACCCTGGCAGCCACTCTTAAATTCACAAGGGCTGGCAGCTTTTGAAGACCGGGCGAAACAGATGCATCTACCCCAAGCTGTGCAGTCAGCCTTCATTAGATTCAAGTCCCAAACCCTGTGGGACTTAAACCCACTGTGAAGGCTGACAGTCTTACACTGGAATATGTACTCTCTTTTTGTCATTCCTTTTTGAGGATTCAGAAGCAGACACCAACTATTGCAGTACTGCACAGAGCACACAGAGTTCTGCTCTGCTCCAGCACTTTGCTGGGAATAGAAGGATCTACATCAGCTGTTACAGAAGAAAAGCAGAGTATGACCAGTCTGTTACTGCTGAATCAGAAAGGCCAAGCTATATGAGGGATGGGGAGAGACCAAAGAAAGGGAGGGACAAACAGACAGGGTGACACAATAGACAAGGTGACAGACATAAACTGGAACCAGCTTGAGTAGGCTAGTGAAAGAGTAATGTTGTGAATTCTCCCACAGCTTACTTCTAAATCTACAAACCACAAAAAGATAACACAGCTAAAAGCACACAGTGCCTTCACACCACACCACCACTCCCAGAGCGGATTCCAGATCAGGGTGGCTGTTCGCTGGAGAAGGACCAAGCATGAGGCATGTGGTATATGTTATTTAAAATGAGGAACAAATAAGGTTGGAAAGTGTCAACCCCAAACAGTGCTTGCGAGACACACCACTACATCCACCACAACTGGGGAGAACAAAAAGAAAATAAAAGAGAGTTGGAGTTCAACAAATGACGTACATCCAATAAGCCATGTAATGCGCTTGGGGGTTCTTCAAAAGCACAAAAAACATAATACTATCCAAACTCTAACTACTTATGTCTGCTCTAGCTCTCTCCACTATGTGGTAGTAACGTGCCATGACTAAATACCTTCACATTTCCCATAAATATTAGTCTTGAACTCTAGGATTTAGGCTGGAAATGCTTTTTGCTATCAGTATACCTTAAAAAAAACTAAAAATATTTAGTGATGTTTCTATGTAAACAGCAAAATACATTTTAATTGACTCACGGCATTTCCTGAAGCAATTTATTTCCAGCTATTACTGAGTTTTCCCTACCTTATGTAGCAAAAATGTATGTATTTGTAAACACATGAATATTGCAATGAATATAAGTATTATTTCAGCAACTCAGAAACTAACTTTTCCTACAACACATACATGAAAGATATTCATTCCGCTTCTAATTTATTATAGGAAAAAGCATGGTAGAGTATATAAAGTTGCTGTCTTGCCTTTCATGTGTGTTCTGTACCATTGATTTACATCAGTTAGCTAAAATCAACAAATAACTGCCTATCCCAAAAACACCAAAATGCAAAGAAAATAATCTAAACAAAAGCTTTGACAGCAAGCTGAATTCCTGTCCTTTCAGTCCAAATTACACTTTGGTAATACAAAGAATTAAGCAATTAGGGTTTTTTAAAATAAGTAGTCATTTACACTTAATTTTAAGGAATGTAGTGAGAGTAGTCCTCTGACAGACAATGTCAAACACTTTTGTCAGCAGTAACTAGGTAAGAAAATATATAAAGCACCTGGGACTTTCCATCCTAAGAGGTGCTTCATAAAACAAAACCCATGCAGACAGTTCTGCTGCTGCAGAATTTCACAATCATTCTTCCTCTCCTATCCTGCATTAAAAAGGGCAGTAGAGGGATATGTTCACATACACAGATGCTAATACATCAAAGCACGAACAAAACTTTTTTATGCTCTGACTTTTTTTAGTGAAAGCAAAATAATAATGCTGGAAAGAAGAAAGAAAAATAAAAGGATAATAAAATAGTGGGAGGGAAATGTCATAATCACAGAAACTCATCCATATAGATCTTGAAAATTATATGGAAGTGCTTTCTACCAAAAAAGCAGCAGTTCTCTTTCTTCTGATACACTGATTATCTCATAATTTAGAGGAAGTATCAAACCATTTTAACCAATTTTAGCAAAGGTGTTAGGACAGTCAGGACACTACTATGCATAGCATCAATTACCTGCTATATGTTTCTAAAGTACCTATTTCTTATACCAAAATACAACACACAAATAAGTTTATTTTATTACATATTTTTTACAATGAATTTTGAAATCTGGCTTAGTATCTTGTTATTTCTTATCTTCCATTTATAAAACAGTCAGCTGCTATTCTGAAAAGGGGTTGGGTTGTTTGTTTATTTAAAGACACTTCCTGTCTGCCTGCACTTATTTCCAGAACATGAATGTTTGGTATCTGGAAAGATCCCTAAACGCAGTATACAATCTGAAGTACTCAGGGATATTATTACTTATTCCAAAGGGTCAAATGACATTAAAAGGAATCCCAGGACAGGCAGAAATGAAACACAGCTATTTTACTTTCCCAAGACTGCACCAGTTAACACTGTGAGCAAAGTACTGCTTATTTCCTGTCACACAATATATTGCACTGTCTTGAACATTGATGTTTTGCAAGGTCAAGGTCTAGGAGGAAACAGGTGAGTTAACTCAGACATGTTCCTCCTCAGAAGCAAGGGACAGATGAGTCTATACTGAGAGCTCTGGAAAAGAAACTAGTTTACCAGATATTAAGTGATGTACAGCAGACAAGAGGACGGGCAACTTATCTTTCCGAAGGATCACTTCATGCATAATCTTCTACAATAGGGAGAAGTAAGTACAGCAATGGCACTACTCTATGTTTAAAAGACATGCCAGATGTGTAAAACAGTAACAATAGTCTTTATAAACACAACTGCAAAACAGGCAAAGAGCCCACTTGCTATTTACTCTCCTTAAAGACAAATAAACCAGCCCCTTTCAAAAGACCCTTTTTTATGCCAATGCTGCAATCCAGTAATGATATTATAAATTTGGACTTACTGTTTATTATTTTAATATATTTAGAAGGAACACTATTTTCTGAACTAGATACTGCAGCATCACACTGCCCAATTTACAGGTGATAAAGAGTGCAAATAACCAATTTTTATTTTAACTATGGAGTACAGAATTTGATCTAGTATTTAAAATCCATAATCTACAATCACGTAATAAAAAAAGTAAATCGTGTATCATGCATGAGGGAAAGAAGAGCAGTTAAAACTGGATGTTCACCTGAAGGTGGAAGAGCAGCATGCATGTTAGAAGGTAAGTTAAAATCAGAAAGAACCTGACAAATTGAAGATATAATCTACAATAATTAGAATGCAGTTAGTAGGACAAGTACAAGCTTTTAAACTCTGCGCAGATGATTGCTTTTGCCCATTACAAAGAAGAACAATCAGCCAGCAGCCTGCATAGAAGGATCACAAACAAAAGGTGATTAAAAGACAAAGAACATCAGAGTGAAATTTATTAACAGTTGATCCTGTAGCAGAGCAGTGGAGCAGAGTAGACTGACCTCTTGAGGTCTCTTTCAGCCCTATTTTGAAACATTCTTCAATAATATATTGCTGATTTTTTTTATCACTTCCTCTTCTTGGTGTACATTGAACACAAATTACTACACCTTTCCTCCCTCAAAATCTAATCTACCTGTTAGTCTGTTTATATTTAGATTTCTGGAAATTGAACACGATCCCACATTTGTGTGCAAAGACCATTACTTTAGAATCCATGTACTAGTAATAAAATACATGTTTCAGTTTAATTTGGCCCTTAAAGACAGACAATAGGCAAATTTTATTTAAGGGTTTTTCCTAACAGAGTCAGTGCAAATAACTGATTGACAGTAATACCACTCACAGACCAGGCTGGGAAATTATGCAATTAACTTGTCCTGTCAGTCTCTGTTTAAATTCTTTTAATCTTCCATGAATGCAATCAAATCACGGGAGCAATATGTTATTTGTGAGCCATGGGAAGGAGACCACTGCTCTAATTCCTAGTTTAAAAATAGGCTAAACTAATAGTCATAGTTTTGATCAAGCCTGATAATAGGCATAAATAAAAATCTCATCAGGTATTCATAATGATTTTAAATTCCATTAATTAATTTTTCACCACTGAACAGACTGAACATGTTTTGTGGATAGTCTAAGGATTTCTGGGTGGAGAGGTGACGGAGTTGCTATTATTCACACTAGCCAAGTTCTTTACTCAGTCAACAGAAATAGACAGATAAGCTCTTCCAGAAGACAAGTCAGAGAAGCTAAATTCATCCAAATTAAGCTCCCACTCCAAGTCAGCTTTCAGAAAAAACACTTTCTCTTCATGGGCTATAGTACATCAGCTAACTAAATTACATACAAAACCTGTGTAAAGTGAGCATCCTCATGTATACATTTCTCCAAACACCTTTTTTTTTAAAATTCTTACAAATATTCAAATAAAATGTTGGTTACTGTGGTCTACAGACAGCACTGACATTAAAAAAAGCATATACCAAATGCAATGCACAACATACCCACTCACTGGCCATGACATATCTCAGTCCAGTGTCACTGTTAACAAGTAGTAAATTGCCTGGTACATATCACTAATGTATATATACAACACTATATGCAAATACCTAAGGTATACAGCTTTTGTAACACAGGAGATACGACTTAGGAAGAGCTACTATAAGGTGTTAAGTATTGTTTTAAAATATAGATGATATTCTTAAAATTTAGGAAGCCAGTACACAATCCGTAGTAGAGGATGAAGGATAAGGAATACAAAATATGGATAGGTGCTGGTAATCTTCTACAGCCTAGCTGAGAGTCCAACAAATCACAGAGACAGCATCCTCTAAAAGAAAGCTCCAGGATTTATGGAGTTGCAGTTAGCTATTCAGATTTCTCATATGATCTGACAAACCAAAGAGATGAGACAGATCTACAGTAAATCAACAAGAAGAAACTAAGAAACAAACAAAAACAAATCCAGAAACAGCCTCTGAGAAAAACCTACGCTTTGGCTGTCTGGTTGAAAGGCTGCCCAAGGTAAGATATAGGGGCTGGCTCAGCTATCACAGTCCTCTTTCCTAAATGTATAGGGTTTTGTGCTGTCAGTTTTGGTGTCAACTAGCATGTCTGCTCTGAGCAAATACCTTTTACAGTTGGGACATTCACACCCTTTTTCCACATGGATCTTCTGTAACTAGGAGGAATTCAGCTGATACTGCTGCATTTTGTTTCCAAGGAGAAAGGGCATGGGGAAAGGAAATACATACTAATTTTCCTTCTTTCCTCTCTATGGCTGTTTTCTTTGAACTTATGGAGTCTTAGCACCTCCGGGCCTACGACTGCTTCGTCACACAGGTTTCTTTGCAATATGAAAGATGACTGAAAATAAGGTAATTTTACATAAAGTGATTCCAACAACCTAATTCCTTGACGTCCTTTTAGATGGAAGCCAAATGTGTATGATCTATTCCTAGGCCTCCAAGTAGTCTTGCAAACATGCCATTGTGGCTAAGGTAATTTAGGACTGCAGAGAACCTAAATCTACTAAAAATGCTACTTTAGAGTAGCACAAAGTGCTTTACATTAAAACCCTTAAAACAATCATAGTGCTACAAAACATTGCGTAGCATTCTCCATACTTCATATTTTGTACATCTAATACAAACAGGTATACAGTATGAAGTACAGATCACAGAAGACTGAACAAGATAGTAACATATACTGGCATTCCAACAAGAAGAAAGATCTTGATGCACATGCCATATAACTCCCCAGACGCAGAAAGACACAGATGTTAAGAATGTTTAGTTCCAGAAGCACAGCTCTCCTGAAAATTATACCCTAGAATATCTACCTGCTAAATTTGGTTCCTCTCTTCTCACAAACTTGGAAACTTAGGAGTTGACAATGCTCAGCAGCTGCACGACTTTATGAAATGAAAGCATGAATTTACATCCAGAACAAAAAAGGGAAATACAAACCTGTTTAAGTTATCAGCCAAGAAATTTATTGACACTGAGATCAGTATTGGTATATGCAAAAAAACCACCCTGGACTTTGCTTCCACACACACGCTGATAAGAACACTCTTGTTCACAGAATGCCAGAGCCACATTTCTCCATGCATTTCTCTTTGCTGTCTTCATAAAAAAACTTCAGTCTCTCCTAAGTGTATCTCTTCCCATTTTACTACTGCAACCTGTCTCCTAATAAAGACATATTTATCCTCCTGGATCTCTTTCTGTCTAGGTCTACAGTTTTGAGAAATCATGAGGTTCCAGAAGGATTTACTGGACACCCCTGGAAACAAGCAGCTCTGAGGAAACATGCCCATACACCACAAGTCATTTGCTGCCTTAAAGATTCTCAAACGCCTACCACCTCAAAGTCTCTTTAAGAAAGGCGTGGAGGAATCTCACAAAAATAAAGCAAGCTCACTGCCAACTGTCAGAGCTGCTAAGAAAAGTTCACAGCATGCTTAAATTCACTTTGAACTGCAAGATGCAAATTCGGTTTAGATAATATTATAGGAAATGTTGTGGGAAATTACGAAATAGGAAACCACAGCTAGTTGCACCAAGGAAGAAAATGTGGAGAAACAAAATAGTAAGGCAAAGAAAATGCTTCATACCTGATTTGTGAACTAATTTATGTACCACTTATTTGTATCTGAGAGCCTAAATCCCATGAATGCACAATATGTTATCACTATCACCTCTTGAAAAATCAGAATCTCATCAATATGGAGAGTAAGAAATAGAAAGTGAAAGTCTCTATAAATGTAGGTATGTAGTTTCTAGCCCTCAAATCTGGTTCATCAAAGGCAAGCAAATGAAGAGTACAATCTTTAACCCTTTCAGTCTAAACCCAGTTTACATACAAGAGTGAAAGGCCAACTAACTACCATATATGAAGACTGTATTAGTTTTTCCAGTAATAGAGGCTCTACCACCTGTCATCATCCTACGTGACACTTCAACCTTGAAGAGTACATCATCTTGTCCCAAACAAAAAAGGAGTCAAAATGATGCAGGTGCACAAAATAAATAAAAATAGACAGAAAAAATATGGAGCTGCGGAAAAAGAGACTGAACAGAAACTGCAAGCAAGAAAGGAAAGGGAAGGGGAAAAAAGGCAGCAACTGCTCTTCTCAGAGTTATGAAAATAGACAACCAATGGAAGCACAGGCTGAAACCAAAATAAAATACATTTCTGTGCTCCTGATTTTCATGCACAAACATGTGGTTTTAAAGAACTTAATCCGGACTGGAACTATTATTCAAATGTCAATTTTCTGTTTGTGACTCAAAAGCCTACACAGTAATTGGCAAACAAAACATTCAAAGTATTAGATATTCCACAAACCTGCATTTACAGATCAGCTAACAAAGTCGTGTTTTGCAGGAAGGTATGAAAACTGCATCTGCATGGAACAGACCTGTTTCCTGACGCTACTCTGTATCTTCTTTAAGTGCAGCTTTACATACTGATCAAAGTTATTAAAACTCCAGGAACATTTTCCAAGAATATATTATATTTTACTTCTTCCACTCTGTTTACAGACATTTGCTCTGCAAGAGCAGACAACAAGAAGCATCATAAGGCTTACTACTCTTGACAGATGTTCCAAAAGGTTTCATAGTGAAAACTAGGCACCGACACAACCGGATTCGAACCACCTGTGAACTGCTGAACTAAGCAGGCAGAATAATATGCAGAATATATGAACACAAGTGATTTTTCCCAGCAGTATTAAAACAGTCATATCTAAAATAAATACAGACTGCATAACTTTAAATGTAGAGGTGTCACATTTTTCCACTCATGATAATTATTCAAATGATAACACAAAGTTTTAGTAATCGGTTCTTGGCTGCTGAACAGATCACTGCTCACATCTGCAGAATGACATTCATCACTGATAACAGCAGAAAGTTGACTAATTTCATATTCCAAAGGGCTGTCATTTCTGCAGAAACTAAGAACCTTGACTCGGGTACGCATGAAATGTAATTCAAAACCTATTCCCTTATCTCATGCCTCTTGATCTTAATGTATCACGAATCCCTAGGTGTTGTGACCTTGTTTGGTCCCCAGAGAGGCAGAAGGTTGCTGTATAATTAAATCATACACTACAAAGTAGTACAGTGGCATGACACACACTGCAAACACTACTGTCTTTCTTGGGCTACCAGAAAAGAAACAAAACAGAGTAAGAAAGTATCAGACCTGTAAAAAAAAACACTGGCAAATCCAGCAAGCATTAAGTTATTCCAACACCAAGCTCAGTTACCCCTTGTCTATTGTTATGATTTCTTTAACACACGCGCGCGCACACGTACACGCCCAGCATCACTGCTCAAACAGGAAGGGTGGGTGCAGGCTGTCAAATGTGTTCCACCGTTCACTGCCCTTGCTCTCCCCTTGGTTTTTACAGCAAGGTCCAGGAGACACTACCACAACTTGCAATGCACTGCTAGTCTTAAAATTCCACGTTTTTCTATCATCCAACCAGCAGAATAGCACAGGTAACAGGCAAAACACAGACTAAACAACATTAGAGAGCAGGATGATTATGGGGAATTTCTGTTCTAATTGGTGAAGAGAGGAGGGGTGGATTGTGGATGCAAAATCGTCCACTTTTGCTCAGTGTTGTCTTAGTGTTGTTTTGATTTTGGCGTGGGGAATTCTGTTTTTGTTGACGTGACTGAAGTTTATGAAGATTGTGCGATGAATGTGGATTTTAAAGAAAATTCTTAAATGTGTCATTAACAGAGGCAAGGAGTGGAATATCTTGGATTTGTGTGAAAAGATTTTGGTAGCAGGGAGGCCACAGGGGTGGCTTCTGTGAGAAGCTGCTAGAATCTTCCCCTGTGAGTGACAGAACCAATGCCAGTCGGCCCCAAGACGGACCCACCGCTGGCCAAGGCTGACCCCATCAGTGACCAGGGTAGTGCCTCTGCGGTAACACATTTAACAAGGAGGGAATGAAAAACCTGATCACAAGCAATTGCAGCCAGAGAGAGGAGGGACCATACACGAGAGAAATAATTCTGCTGGCACCAAGGTCAGTGAAGGAGCAGGAGGAGGTGCTCCAGGTGCCAGAGCACTGAATCCCCTACAGCCCATGGTGAAGACCATGGTGAAGCAGGCTGTCCCCCCGCAGCCCACAGGGGTCCAGAGTGAAGCAGAAATCCACCTGCAGCCCATGGAGGATCCCATGGCAGAGAAGGTGGATGCCTGAAGGAGGCTGTGACCCTGTGAGAAGCCTGCACTGGGAGAAGGCTCTTGGCAGAAGCAGGTGTGCTGGCAGGACTTGTGACCCTGTAGGGGAATCATGCTGAAGATGAAGAACTGCACCCCATGGAAAAGACTCATGTTGGGGAAGTTTGTGGAGAGCTGTCTCCCATGGGAGTGACCCCATGCTGGAGCAAGGGAAGAGTATGAGGAGTCCTCCCTCTGAGGAGGAAGGAGCGGCAGAAACAGCATGATGAACTGACCATAACCCTCACTCCCCATCCCCCTGGGCAAATGGAGAGGGGCAGAGTGGGAGAAGGTGTTTTTAAGATTTGGTTTTATTTCTCATTATCCTACACTTACTTGATTGAGAATAAACTAATTTCCCCAAGTTGAGTATGTTTTGTCCATGAAAGTTATCTCTGAGTGATCTCTCCCTGTCCTTAGCTCAACCTACGAGCCTTTTGTTCTATCTTCTCTCCTCTGTCCAGCTGAGGAGGGGAATGATAGAGTGGCTTTGCTAGGCGTCTGGCATCCAGCCAGGGTCAGCCCACCACAGCTGATTTTGGAGTCATATAAATACCTAGGAACAACACATCTAGCTTAATTTACATCTAGCTGATCTTGATTAAACTCAGATCTTAAGTATTTGAAGTTGTGCTTCATTTTACAGCTAGCACAGCTGTTATATCAATGGAGGAATTTCCCTATGTTACCTCAACCTTCCATTGGAGTTGGAAAAGCTAACCCAAGATATCTCTCAGGAACCGTGGGTGTAAGAAAAGAGAACAACTGATTTGTATAAATAATTGCATCAAAAAAACAATCCCATTCTTTTTGCCCAAAGCTACATTCTACCATTGATGCTCCCCCTACTTTTCAAGCTGAAACATTAGCATTCAGAACATGCAAAGTATAAAGATGCTTCTATAGGTGAAGTACAACACAGCCTACTGCTAAAACGAGCTGTCACTTTTAAGAAGAAGAATGTTCCCTATTCTACCTTCTCCCACCCCCAGCCCAATGAGATCCCGAATCTCTCATCACCTGCTGTGTGCCTGTCACACACACAAGCCCCAAGGGAGCCACAAAATTGCTCTGCACAGGTGCACCCCAAATAACAAGCATACTGTGCAATTCACATCTTTCTCTGCCAGGCTGGTGCCCATGTTGTCTTGTCACAAGCCAGCTAGTTTCTCTCGCCTTCTCCAAGAGGAGTTAGAGCCTTCTGCTTTAATAAACCTCAAAACATGATGCCCCCCCCCCTCCAGGCATGGATGTGTACAAAGCCACCCTCTCACTGTTGTCCACTTCTGACAAAGGAAAAATCAAGCCCCCTCACCACACGAGGGAGGAAAAAAAAAGCCGCGTGCCCTTTCATCTAGAGCCAAGGCTC
>NW_008692860.1:0-2290 GCF_000695815.1 Acanthisitta chloris | reverse complement strand
ACCCTGTTATTCTTTACCAGCATTTTAGAGCAAGTGCCATGCTTTTTGTTCTTACTCTGGGTGTGAACCTGGGCAATTACTGTCTTGTTTTCCACCTAACCAGCAGAGGTGCAGAGCATCTACACAAGCTGCAGCTTGAAGCAGAATCTTGAAAATGCTCTGCGACAGTATATTCTATTGGCTTCTAAGCAACATTGAAATTCATACTAATGGTACGGTGCTGTTGCTTTTATAATCCATTCAACTTTGTTTATTTTGTTTGGTGTTTGGAACTTTCTAACTATAGTATTCCTTTTTCAAAGCTTTGTTTATGCTTTCAAGATGCTGCTGGGCCTATACTCTTAATAGAAATTAATGTACATTTTGCTGTTCATTTCTGTGTCTACAGATTGACAAAGATGTTCAAGATCTTTTATCTGAAAGCCTCTATGAAGGTGACAATGTTATTGAAATAGTAATGTTTTCAATTTTCCTTGCAGAGAGACAGTCAGTAGTGAAAGTGAGGACAGCTCCAGTGAAGAGTTAACTGGTCCTTCCACACAGTCCCGGAGTTCTGCTAAAGGTCTGGCTGAGGATACTGATGATGATGATGATGATGAAGATGAGGAATTCATTGGGCCACCACTTCCACCTGGATTCAAGGATAGTGATGATGATAATGACAATGATGATACAGAGGAGGAAGATAGTGTAAGTAATTTGTTTCTCTTTAATATTTTAACACTTTGGACTCTTGATTTGTATGAGTGCTCTTTCCTTTATGATGAAACTTCCAGGTGAAGTATGACTTGCTCGTAATGCAGATTTTTTTTTTCTAATGATTCATCAAATGCAAATAACTGTTTTCATTTAAAAACACCAGGATTTAAAACAAAAATATGTGAGTGAATCTCCAGGGAAATTAATCATAAATTAGTATATATTGTTTAATTTTTTTGTTTTCATGTTGTGAAAGAACTAGATAAATAATTATATTACTATTTTAGATGGTTTATTTCTAAAAGCATAGATAGAATATTTTGCAATAGAGGCAGAGGTGGGCTTGAATCTAGGAAGAACAACTGTGCAAAAACTTCTGAGAAGATGAACTGTGATTTTTTTGTTTGCTTATTTGTTGGTCTGGTTAGCATTTTTGTAAATAAATGCCAGACCTGTTTGTTACAGAGATATTTTTGCATAGATTTTTGTATCTGTGTTGAAATCAAGAAAACCCCTAACAGCCTAGCTATGGTTTCACAGATACTCAGTTAACAAATCTTTCTCTGTTTAGTTAAAAGATCAGTGGTTTGATGTTTGTTCTTCAAAATTGCCTGGATTGAATATTTTATGGCACTAGATTGGTTTCCATGTGTAGCATCTATGATAGAAGTCTTGTAAAACCAGACTGGTTTGTGCTGTTTTTAACCATATGGTAGCAGAAAAAACCTTGTATGTCTTGTTACGTAGTGTAAGCCTAACCCAAAAAACCCTCAAAATTTCCAGGTGTGTCAAGGCTTTCCTTACAATTTGTATTTAGTTTTTAGTGGGCATTCGGTTTGTTTGGTCTTTTCCTATAATATCTTTTGCCTTGCATCTTGTGAACCTGAAAACAGAAGTTTGGAGTACTCATTGGACATGAGCAAGGGAGCCTAAACTTACATAATGACAAGCTGCTGGGTTTTTTTTTTGTCTCCCTGCAGAGGATAAGTGATGGGAAATTCTGATGGCTTAGGGGTTTATATTGCTTTGTCTGATCTATTTGATTCACAGTTGCCTATGGATTTAATTATCAAACTGTACATTTTAGTCCTGTATCTCTTGTGGTCTCATCTGTACCCCACGTATGACTTGTTCTGTCCTAGGGGACCAGCTGGGGATAAATCCCAAACTTTCCTTGAGAATGACATAAACTCTTAAGTTCACTTATGGCTTAGTATTGATCTGTATCAGGAATTTTCTTAACTTTTAGCTGTTATGGCACTGGGGAGCAAGTCCATATTCCTGAGGGCATCATAGACTCAGCAGATTTCAGTTGCCGTTGTTCATGTCTTATTGAAGTCACTATTTCTTTTCTGCCAACTTTTCCAGAATGCCAAAGGCAAAACAACGTGCAGAAACAGCTGATTTTACTTTAACCTGTCTTTCTCAGTAGTCACTTTCCTGATTGGCTGCTTTAATGTCTAGCAAGATGCTGGTGTTTATGTTTTATTTATATGTATTTGAATAATGATACAACTGGCTTGATGAAGTGGAGTTAGTGGGGACCAAAGTTAAAAGACCCTAGTGAAAAGTCTCAGACAGAAAGGTAACT
>NW_008692859.1:0-2252 GCF_000695815.1 Acanthisitta chloris | reverse complement strand
CCCAAATCCCGGTACCTGTGCGATGTCGACGGGGAATCCTCCGCGTGCGGCTCCGACGAGGTTGGCGACTCCCTTGGCTCTCCTCAGCAATGTCTTGGCTCCCTCCAGGTCGTTGCGGCGCTTGGCACGGAGCGCGGCCTGGCACAGCTGCCGGCGCCGGCATTCCAGGAATTCCAGCTGCAGTTGGGCTGGGAAAATGGCAAACTCAAACCTCAAGGATCCCAAAAGGGTTTGATGGTCACCCGTCAGCCTTCCCCGTCCTCCTCTTCCCACTGATTCCCAGGGATTTCCAAGAATTCCCAGTGATTTCCTAGAATTCCCAGTGATTCCCACCGATTCCCAGTGATTAATTCCCTGATTCATTAATCCCCATTGATTCCCATTGATTCCCACTAATTTCCATTGATTCTCACCAATCTCCATTGATTCCCATTGATTCTCACCCTTTCCCACCCATTCCCACTCAATTCCCATTCATTCCAATTGGTTCCCATTGATTCCCACCAATTCCCATTGATTCCCACTGATTTCCATTGATTCCCATTAATCCCCACTGATTCCCACTGATTCCCATTGATTCCCACTGATTCCCATTGATTCCCACTGATTCCCATTGGTTTCCAATAATTCCCATCGATTCCAACTGATACCCATTGATTCACACAGATTCCCACTGATTCCCACTGATTTCCATTGATTTCCACTGATTTCCGATAATTCCCATTGATTCCCACTGATTCCCACTGGTTCCCACTGATTCCCACTGGTTCCCACTGATTCCCACTGGTTCCCACTGATTCCCACTGGTTCCCACTGATTCCCACTGGTTCCCACTGATTCCCACTGGTTCCCACTGATTCCCACTGGTTCCCACTGATTCCCATTGGTTTCCAATAATTCCCATTGATTCCCATTGATTTCCAACGATTCACACAGATTCCCACTGATTCCCACTGATTTCCATTGATTTCCACTGATTTCCAATAATTCCCATTGATTCCCATTGATTTCCAATAATTCCCCTAGATTTCCGATAATTCCCACTGATTTCCGATAATTCCCACTAATTCCTGATAATTCCCATTGATTCCTGTTGATTCCCATTAATTCCCATTTAATCCCATTGATTCCCACCGATTCCCATTGATTCCCATGCATTCCCATTGATTTTCTTTGATTCCCATTGATACCCACCGATTCCCACCAATTTCCACTGATTTCCATTGATTCCCACCAATTCCCATCGATTCCCATTAATTCCCATTGATTTCCACTGGTTCCCACTGATTCCCATTAATTCCCATTTAATCCCATTGATTCCCACCGATTCCCATTGATTCCCATGCATTCCCATTGATTTTCTTTGATTCCCATTGATACCCACCGATTCCCACCAATTTCCACTGATTTCCATTGATTCCCACCAATTCCCATCGATTCCCATTAATTCCCATTGATTTCCACTGGTTCCCACTGATTCCCATTAATTCCCATTTAATCCCATTGATTCCCACCAATTCCCATTGATCCCCATTCATTCCTATTCATTCCCATTGATTCCCACTAATTCCCATTGATTCCTATTGATTCTCACTGATTCCCATCCATTCCCACCAATTTCCATTGATTCCCACCGATTCCCACTAATTCCCATTCATTCCCACTAATTTCCATTGATTCTCACCAATCTCCATTGATTCCCATTGATTCCCACCCTTTCCCACTCAATTCCCATTCATTCCAATTGGGTCCCATTGATTCCCACCGATTCCCATTGATTCCCACTGAATCCCATTGATTCCTATTGATTCCCACCAATTCCCACCGATTCCCAATAATTCCCATTGATTTCCAATAATTCCCATTGATTCCCACTGATTCCCATCGATTCCCACTGATTCCCATTGATTCCCACTGATTCCCACTGATTTCCACTGGTTCCCATTGATTCCCACTGATTTCCGATAATTCCCATTGATTTCTGATAATTCCCATTGATTCCCACTGATTCCCACTGGTTCCCACTAGTTCCCATTGATTTCCGATAATTCCCATTGATTCCCACCGATTCTCATTGATTTCCCATAATTCCCATTGATTCCCATTAATTCCCACCGATTCCCACTGATTCCCATTGATTCCCACTGATTCCCATTGATTTCCAATAATTCCCATCGATTTCCGATAATTCCCACTGGTTTCCACCAATTTCCATTGATTCTCACTGATTCCCACTGATCTCCAATAATTCC
>NW_008692858.1:0-29354 GCF_000695815.1 Acanthisitta chloris | reverse complement strand
CATACAGACCATCACACACACACACAGACCATCACACACACACGCAGACCATCACACATACTATCACACACATAGACACACATACAGACCATCACACACACACAGACCATCTTACACACAGACACGCACATACTATCACACACATAGACACACACAGACCGTCACACACATGTAGACCATCAAACACACACACACACACACATACAGACCATCACACACACATATAGACCATCACACACATAGACACATACAGATCATCCGACACATACAGATCATCCGACACATACAGATCATCACACACATACAGACCATCACACACACACACAGACCATCAGTCACACACACACATACTATCACACACATAGACACACATACAGACCGTCACACACACACACGTACAGACCATCACACACACATATAGACCATCACACACACACACACAGAGCTGCATGCATGGGCCATGGTGGCACAGCGAGTGACCATCCCTGGTGTGGACAAGGACAGTGCCCACCACCTCCTCCTTGCCCCTGGGCTGGTCCCCACTGAACTCCAGCACCGCAGCCAGATCCTCCCAGGGCCCAGGGCAGCTTGCCCAGGGGCTATCAGGTTTAACCTGGGCCGGGAGCCAGGGCTGCCCAGCAGGAGGGAGTGCTGGAAGGGGAATGGTCAGTGGCCTCTGGAGGAGAGCCCACGCTGGAGCCCTGTGCCAACTGGGCACCCCTGCCGTGTCCAGTCCCTCGGCAGGCAAGGACGGGGACAGAGCTGGGTGCCCATGCATGGCAAGGCAAGGGGACAGCCTTGCTGCCCCCTTCCCTGGGCAGAGAGCCACCACCATGGAAATTTAGGTCACCAAACACCTGATGTTATTCAAACCCAACACCCTGGGGGTCACAGAGGGCAGAGCTGGCTGGGAGGGAGGGGAGCAGTGAGGGTGGACAAGAAACCCTCTGGTTCTGCACAGCCCTGCCTGACACATTCCCACTCCTCTGCCCCTACAAATAATTTTTCCATTGCCTTTTGGGTCATTCCTTTCTGTCCTCTACCTACACCCAGGCCTATGTGTTGCAAGTACACTTTTTGTGGGATTTTAAAAACACAAGTTGTGTTTTGGCAGGTCAATGTTGAAAGCAGGTTGATCAAATAATTTCAGAATTGGGCAATGCTTGCAAAATCTGACTGTTTAGGGGATGGTGACTTTGTTAAGCTTTAAATATGTGGAGCTGCAAGCATAGAAGAGGGGAATGAGTTCACAGAAAGGAAAAAAGGAAAGCAGATCTGGATCTTTTTTTAATTATGCCCTAATAAAAGGATTTACATAGAGGTTTCTGTGTCCTGTTTTGTTTTTAAAAATATAAACTAGAAATAAGAGAAAGTCTCAGTTGTTAGAATAAGCTGTTAAAACTAATAGCATAAATTATCAAAAATGTGATACCGAAGCCAAGTTCTGGGCCAGGAAATAAGAAGTGTTTAAGGGGACATGGATCCATTGCAGTTTTAAGCACAGGTTTGGAAGACCTAGCTGTGTATGTTGCACAGTAACAGCTGGAAAGAGCAGTGAACTTAAACAACGTTGTTACAAATCAGTGCAGGGAGTCCTGGTACTCATGAAGAACATGGTGGGCAGATGTATAATTGGAATATTAAGACTTGAATGAAGCATTCTTGTACTCCAGTGTGGTCTGAAAGCAGGGTACATTGCTGTACTCAGATGGACATTGGTATTCATCTAAAAATAAGCACTGGAATGAACACAGCCTTCTGCATCTGGAGGCTCTCTCCCACACAGTGGCAAAACCTGCCAACATTTATGTATTAAAATTTCAGATTCAGGCCAAAGTTTATTGTGCCATGAGCTTTCCTTGTTACCTCAGAAATAGTAATATTGAGCAAACTGGATCTGGAAGATGCACTCTCCTGCTGCTTTTCCCTTGCTCTGTTGCAGAGCCCACATGTGCAATCCTTAACTCCTGCTTGATTATAAGGATGCTGTGGGGAAGCATGTCACAAGTTCAGTCCAAGTGAACAACAGCTTCTGCTCTCCTCTCACCTGCAGAGCCAGTTCTCTCTTCACAGCTCAGGCTGGTGAGGCATTATTTCCTTTTGCTGTATCCATTCTGGCTGTTCCCAGTCACCTTCTTGCTCTTACTGAGTCTGGAAATAATCTCCCAGAATTTCAGGTGAAGCTGCTCAGCCATATCCTCCTTGACCTCCATAGCCCAGACCTTACTTGCCTCTGGCCCTTGGGGACCTCTCATGATCACCAAGGTGTCCTCACCATGACCTTGTCCAGCTCTCAGTGTGCTTTGTTGCTTCCCATCTGATTCCATGAGCTTATATATGTCAGTTTATCTGAGAAGTCCATAACTTCCCCTTCTGAGAACAGCATTTTCTCCCTCAAGCTTTGCTACTACCCACAGGGAGCTGGGAGCCCCAAGACCACACCATGGCAGCAGTGACAGCACTGATGTTAGTCCTTTCTGTCCTGTGCCACTAATGCTCTGCCCCATCAAGCAGCAGCACCACAATTTTCTTAGTCCTCCGTTAGCTTCTGATGTACCTACAGATGCTCTTATTGTCCTTCATGTCCCTATCCTGCTTCAGCTCTGGCCTAGCTCTGTTCCTTACAGCTTTATCCCTTCATGCTCAGATGATGCTCCAAAAGCCCTTCTGGAGAATATCCCAGTCCATTTTTGCATGGAAGCTGTCACCATAACTTTTATTCTATGATTCTATGATAACTTTTATCAGGACTTTTGGTCATCTTGTTTCCTTATAACGGAAAGGACCAGGATTGCTCAAAATCCTATCCAAGATAGAGACACCATGGATTTATATGATGACGGTATTTTTTTACTCCTGTCTTTCCAAATTTCCATTATTTGCTCACACTTGGCTGGGGTTGTTAGTTTTGGACTTTTCCATTATTTGCTCACACTTGGCTGGAGTTGTTAGTTTTGGCCCTTACAGAGCATCAAATGCATTTTTTTCCATGGACTGCAATGCTGAGATCTTGTCCCTATTAGTAATAGACAGCTCATGACCCATCACTGTTCTGGGGTAATATTGCTTAGACTTGCCAGTTTTTCCTCTGAGGAAGCCAATGCAGAGAGGAAGAAGAAACCAATTGTGAGCAAGAGGAAGAAGATAGCAGGTGGAGGAGATATGCAGGATGGATAGAGCTGATTTGTATGCTGGGGTTTATTTATTGCACTGGAGGCAGAGGTATGGGAAGGACACTTCTCTGAACAGAACACAGGTATGGCAAGACTTCCTTCTGCTTTGAGAAGGTGTGGGACAAATCACATTGGCAATGGACATGCAAAGGATGATACATTAAGGAATACACCCAGAGCAAATTGCTCTGTAGCAGTGTTGCACGGATGACTGAGCTGCATGATAGATTTCACTTTGATTCTGCTAGGGAGAAATTGCTTTTTTGGGGGGAAATACTAAATCACTTTTAGTTTTTGTAGCATGTGCTTGCAACTTTTTTTTTACTTTGGGATTGCTTGACTAGCCATGGACTAACTGTGGCCATTGATATGCCCAAGTTGCTTCTCCTACAAGGGGGATAATTGTAATTTCTTGCCTCATTTAATTGTGTTATATATTCTGAAGTGCTTAGATATTATGGTACAGAAATGCTTTTGCTGCTATGAGTGCTTTCAGCTATTTTACATAGGTATAACCAGCTGCTGGAAAGCAACTGGGTCTGCCCAGCTGAGCAGGCTCTGAATTTGGAGAAATCTGATTGGAATTCCCAGTGGAAAAACCACCACTCCCTCTCTGTTTCCTTGCTAATCCCTGCAGCTCCAGGGCCTGGGTATGGACTGCAGCAGAGGAGAACAAATGGTTAGACTGCATTTTGCAGCAATCCCCTCCACAGAACAGGCTCTGGTGAGATGCTTCAGTTACATGACTGAAGTAATGCTTGGTAAAAAAGTAAAAATCAACTGTCATAGCTCATAACTTGGTCACTAAGTAGAAGCCCTGCAGAAAATCTGATCTTAGCAGCTGAACATTTGTAAACAAATGGGGTTTTTTAACTGCTGAAGAGAATAAATACAACTTGCCTTGTACACAGGTTGTGTGGAATAGGCAGTGGTTTCCATAGGGAGGAAAAGGACATTAAAAGTAGAATCCCAAGCCTCGTTCCCCGTTTATGTGTGAGGCTGGAGAAATGCCATCATGAAACAAGTCTGCTGCATATTAACTTCAGTAATGTTGGTGTCTCACTTCAGAGCTTTGTACCCATAGTTTCCTCTGGAAAAACCTTTGTAAACACACACAAAGCACTGTGTCGTGTTCTCATTTAATCTGAAAACCCCAATACAAATACTTGAGAATACTTTTTTTTTTGGGTGTTGATTTCAAATAAGTCTGGGAGTGAAAATTAGATAGTGAAGCTCTGTAAGTGTAACCCCTTAGGATGCAGGAGTACACTGAAGTGTTCCAAGCCTTTGGGAGCCAAGCTGAATGCTTCAGCTGGCTGATAGTTGAAGCCTTTATGCAATCCCTTTGCAGATAAAAAGATAAGGGAGGGGGAAAAAACATCAGCAATAGAATGAAATACAGAAGTTCTAAGTTAGAGCTCAGCCTGGGCAAGTGGGAGATAAAACAAATCCCTTTTCTGTGGGCATTTCTGAAGGGCTGTGTATGCTTCTGAGTCCTGAAAAGCACATTTGTTCTCCCCTTTCTCCACATGAAGAGATGAACTGGTCTCTTGATTAGGCTGTGATGTGAAGGTTCATGCTGTCTAGAGGCATCTCCCATTTCTGGCCTGAAGACTTATTTCAATTGAGTGAGAGTGTTTCAGTTCCTCCCTGTGAGCTGAGGGAGGTTTCATGATGCATTTTGCTGAAATAAGCTTGTTAGGGAGAGTCTTGTTTCCCCACAGGCTTTGCCCAGCCAAGTGGCCTCTAGAAGGAAACAGTGCAAAAGGAGAAGCAGCTCATGTGCATCACTTCATCTCCAAGTCTGGTGTACCACCTTTCTGCCACTTAGCTCCTCCATTCTTCTGGAAGGGGCAGAATGTCATATAATCATAGAATTTTAAGGGATGGAATGGACCTTAGAGATCATCTAGTCCCAACCCTTTCCCTGCCCTGGGCAGGGACACCTCCCAGCAGAGCAGGTTGTTCAAGGCTCATCCAACCTGGCTGTGAACACTGCCAGGGTTGGGGCAGCCACAGCCTCCCTGGGCAACCTGGGACAGTGTCTCACCACCAGAACAGGGAAAACTTTTTCCAAATATCTAACCTAAATTTCTCCTCTTTCAGTTTGTCCCCATTGCCCCTTGTGCTGTCCCTGCAGCTCCTAACACAGATCCCTCTGCAGCTTCCCTGGAGCCCCTTCAGCTCCTGGAAGGTGCTCTGAGGTCTCCACACACCCTTCTCTTCTCCAGGCGGAACAGCCCCAACTCCCTCAGCCTGTCCTCACAGGGAGATGCTCCAGTGCTCTGAGCAACTTTGTGGCCTCCTCTGGACTTGCTCCAACAGTTCCATGTCCGTCTGATGTTGAGGGCACCAGAACTGTGTGCAGTATTCCAGGCAGGGGATATAGACATTCCTTTTCTTTCCTATGGGGTGAGGTTTGCTACAGGTCTTCACGATATTTCCTTTTCTCACCTGTGCACATGAACTAGAAATGCTCTAGTTTTGGCCATTTCTGCCTTCTTTCCAGTTCTGTGCCATGAGGATTCCAGCACTGCAGGGATTTTCAACCCATTTTTCCCACCTTTTTGCTCTCTGCTGTGCTGCATCACTCACTTTTCTACATTCACAGCCTGGCCCTGATTCCTGACGTGTCTGGTTTCAGGGAGAAGTCTCGAGCAGTTGCTGCAGCTATGAAAGATGCTTGGAAGCAAAGCTTTTGTTTACTGAGAGTTTTCATGGGGACATCTTGGTATGTTCTGCAGCACAGCTGACACTGCCTTACACCACATAGCTCTGCAGGTTGGCTGAACTGTTGTTTGGGTTGCAGAAGAAGAGCCTGACTGACAGCTGTTTTTCTGACCACATACCTACATTATTTTTCCAAGATATATATAGAAGTCTGACTTGCTGAGCAGAGGAAAATGGCTTTGTGCAATTAACGTGACATGCTTAATAATGCTGGGAAGGGTGCAGACATCTGCATTTATCAACCCACCATGGCTAAAAGAAATGAAATATCTGACAAGCAATCCCAGTGCAAACACAGCACATGTTTTTCCAACAAAAGGGCCACACAGTGCCCAGTTGTAACATTGCTTTTGAGAAGAAACACTATTTTTTTCAAAGAGAAACTTGTGTCATGCCAGAAACTCACTTTATCCTTGGGTTATCCTACACAGTGACAAATTCCATTTACGACTCTTTTTTTTGCCTTTGGCACTTTAACATCATAATTACTTTCCTATTTAAACAGTTCATTCCTTGAATGCCAAGTATAGTTTGGTTATCAGCACTGCAGTGGCACCTTGGTGAAATCAGGTCCAACCAGGTAGCTCTATTTTTTCCAGTCAATAAATGATTTTTCAAAGGTCATCATGACATAATTGACTAGTTGAAGGGCCAGGTAATTAGCATCAATACGCAGCTTTCCACACCCAGTATTTTATACAGCTGCATTACCAATACTGTTGTCTGAAGAGGCTTTAATTTGAAAAGGAGGGCACTCCTGAGGGGTGTCTGCATGAAGATGCAACCTTATTTAGCTTGAGAAGGAAAAGCATCAGCAACAGCTCCAACCTCTCTTGTCTCAGGTGTGAGAAGAGGTTAGAAGAGGAGCTCTCCTCCCCTCCTTTCCTCATTTTGCTTTAGATCTTGCTGCTGCAGAGTCAGTTGTACCAAGTTCAACCTCCTATAGCTATTAGGACCTACCTTATGGTATGGCCTTACCCATAAGGTAGGATATACAACTCACCACATTTTTTCTTCAGTGTATAAGCACCATATGCTTGGCTGGGTGCCAATAAAAATAAAATAAAATAAAGAAGTTAGAGAGGGTGAGGGAGAAGATGGAGAGTTGAAACTGCCTCATGCCTTGTCCCAGTGAACTGCCTGGTTTTAGTATCGGGTGCAAATTTAAATCCTGTGTCTTGGGTCTTGCTCCCTGCCTTACTTTCAAGGAGCATCAGAGGAGAGGGAAGACAAGGATGTGGGAGGCATTGATCATTGAAGAGTAGCTGTGGAGAAGGGAACGAAAATAGTGATTTATTACTGAAGTTAGGATGAATTGTGTTTGAAGCCAGAGGTTAATAGTACTATAGTTTGTCTTCTGAGACCACCACTGTGCCCAGTGCTGAGCTCATCACAAAAGTGTAGGGTTGAGAGATGCCATACAGATAAAGTTTTATGCTTGGGGTTCTGCCCCATGTGCCTGCACTGCCTTTCCATGGAAATTTCTATATAATCCCCATCTCAGCCCCAAGTGACACTGGCATGTGTGTCACACCTCCTGACCCCAGAGCTGAAATATACTCTGGAGAGGTAATACTTACACTGCAGAAGAGATCACCAAGGCTGTTATGTACCCAGGAATTGCATTTGGTGAGTGTTTGGTCTGGACAAGCATTGAACCTCTATCCCATCCATGTCAATCCTGCACTGCCCAAACACAGATCAAACAAAGAAGGAGTCTTCTTTGCATTTGTGCTTTTGCTTTCCATTTTTCTTTCTTGATGTTGCACTTTATAATATTAGTAAATAATTCTTTCTGTTTGGCATGCTGAAGAAATACAGCTGTTTTCACTGAGAAAGTGAAATCCTACATGACAGAGGAAAATACACTTGAAATACATGGGAGTTTTTCCTGAATAAGCACTGAAATGTTTGGCCCTTGGGATGGAAATAGACCTTGGATTTTTACCAAGGTGCTTCAGAGATCCTTGTTCCCATTGCTCTTCCCTTTCAAAAATGATGACTGGAGCTGTCTGGATGCAGGACTCATTTGAACTAAAAATAAGTATCTTTTAAAACAGGATCTTCATTCTCTGGTCTCTCAGAAAATCTGCTCAGGTATGAGACAGAGTATTGCTTTTGGTGCTGATTTTCTAGGTTGGTGTTTAATCTGTGAAATGCTGGTTTTACTTATATGGAAAGGGCCAAGCTTGTGAGTGAATGAATGTGTTGCTAAAGATCTGATAAGATTCTTTGAACTATTTCCGTTGCTAACCTCAGTGATCATTTATTCCAGGTACTGAAAAACAAAACCCAGCTACTTCACACTCTGTAGATACACTGAAGAAGAAATATAAAGCTCTTTATGCACAGGAGAATCAGGTTCAAACAGATACAATAAATGCTAATTATGACTTCTGTCAGGTTTTCCTTTGTAAGCCTCGAAGTTCCTAGACAGCCTTGCAATTGTGGAAAGAAATATCACAAAAACCCACAGAGCTGATGTGATTCTGTGCCCAGGGATTGTTCTGTAACTCTGAGAGGTTGAGCTGACACTGCTTGGAGAAGGAAGCAGCAGTTGAGTGCCTATATGCTTTTCTACAAGTGACATCTGATTTAAGAAGTACCTCATCTCGTATGCTCACTGTTCTGGAGAGGATATTGAAAATGAATACAATCTCCTGCTTGTAAATGGATCAAAATTGATGTCATTGCAGACTTAAGGGCATTGTAAAGCTGCTGGATGAGCACTCACAAGCCAAGGCAGGGTAGGAACCTCCTACAGTGTAGATCCTGTACCAGCAAACACCACCGTGTAACCCTCTGGGTTTCACCTTCTTGTAGTTACTGGGTGAGCAAAGCTTGTCTGTTATTTAGGACATCTTCCCTGTGATGGCCATAAAGGAGGTGAAAAGGCACAGTTCATTTTAAACTGGTGTGCTGCTGGAGCCAAATCAAAAGAATTCCATCTTTGCGACTCAGTCATGAACTTCTGTGTTAGAACAGAAAATCTTCCTTCAAGGCACCAATTACCCTCTCCAGCTCAGAATAAACAGCTGGAAAAAATCTGTCAGAATGAGGGGAAATGTGGTAAGGTGCACGGTGTAGGATGAGGAGGTTATCAGCTATTAAAGTACTCACACTGATGTTACACAGACTGGCATGTTATACTCCAGAAGGAATATCCTTCAGTTTCCATCTCCTAATTTTGGTTAATTCCATGCCTACAGATACTGTTATGCTCTCCATGCTTCAACTAAACAAATAAGCTCCTAAATGTAGCAAGTAGAACTCTCCTCCTTTTGTCTCCTTCTCCATAAAAACTGAACCTGAAAGCAAGATTTACACAGGAAAATCCTTGCCCTGAGGGTCAATGCTGTGGTTGGATTTCTCTGCCAAGGCTCCAGGTTTCTCAAAAGCTTAGTTGTAAGCATGTAGGATCCTCAGCTAGGAGTTATAGAGCATAGTAAGTGCTTGTAATAATTTATGAACTGGAATTAGAGTTGTAGAGTTATTTTTAATACCATAATGCTTGTAATGCTGGTAGTAGTATTTGTATGCAGTCTGTGATAAGCTTAATTACTAATGAAGTAACTAGCTAAAACACTAGCTATCATGCCTAAATAATGGGAGGTTTTTTGCCTTCTGGAAAATGATGCCAAATCTGTGAACTGAAAGTAGTTGAAAATAATATCAAAATTAGTGTCAAAACACTCAGGCCTACATATGAGCTCTGAAGCTTAACACTGAGTGAAGATCTGATCCTTAAGCTTACAGTGAAAATATGCAAATATTTGGGTAGGGAACACATAAGGAACAACAGCTCTATACTTCATGTTGAATTTTATTTATGGGGTTTATTTTGGGTAGACTTAACTTTCTTCACAGTGAGTAGTATGGGGCTATGTTTTGGATTTGTACTGAACATAATGATGATAATATAGAGATGTTTTTGTTATTGCTGAGCAGAGCTCACTCAGAGCCAAGGCCTTTGCTGCTTTCTGTACTGCCACACTGGGGAGGAGACTGGGAGCCCATGGGAAACTGGGAGAAGACAGGACAGGTGACCCAAACTAACAAAGGGATATTCCATACCACATGACATTATGCTCAGTGTATCAAGTGGGAAGATGAAGGAGGAAGTGAGGGATGTTTGGAGTGATGTCTTTGTCTTCCCAAGGAACTGTTACATGTGCTGGTCCCTGCTCTCCTGGAGATGTTGAACAATTTCTGCTCATGGGAAGCAGTGAATGAATTCCTTGTTTTGCTTTGCTTGTGTGTGCAGCTTTTGCTTTCCCTATTAAACCATCTGTATCTCAAATCACAAGTTTTCTAGCTTTTCCCCTTCTGATTCTCTCCCCCATCCTCCTGGTGAGGGAGTGAGCTGAGTGGGGCTTGGCTGCTGCCTGGGGTTAAACCATGACAGCTCAGAAGCAGCAAACCCCTCTCATGCTGTCCCACCACAGACACACAGGGCATACAACCTTTATCTTCCTTCTGCAGACACACATTTCTGGTGAGGGAGAACTGGAGAGGTCACCTCACACACTGACACCCACTGACGAGTCCTTCGTGCTCGTATTTCAGTTTCCACTCCTGCAAATTATAAATAAATGTATACATGCTCAGCACAAGAGAAGGCTGCTTTCCATGGTGTTTGTGCTACAGCAACATGTCAACGAGGAATATTCAAACTGGAACACCTTTTCTATTACCTTTACATTAAACAACATCCTAGACCAAGTCTTCTCTGACCTACATGAGCAAATAATTCTCTTGTGTACAGAGATCATGAATTGTCTCATTTTTAAGTGTCTGTTGCTAGCAGTGGTTGGGCTGGAAAGTATTTTGTATTCCCTAGCTTTTCTGTTTGTGTTTTTGTGTGTGTGTGTGCAATGATGCAGGCAACATATGATAAAGGCTAACATTTGAAAAGGTTGGCTTGGAGTATAAAATCATACCTGTATTGGGTTATCATACACCAATGACAAAGACAATTTTTATTATCTTGAAGAGGAAATACTAGGAAGACAAGTGACTTATTTTTAATTGAAAAAAACAACATTGTAGGGTTTGACTGAATCCACACACTGTAGATGTAAAATGGGGATGACTGGAAGAAATTGCTAATTGTTTCTATAGAAGAATTGTACATCTAACTGAGTGTTCACAAGGAATGACCTTACTGATAAGAGCCCTATTTGCTGTAGATTCTACATCAGTGGTTATCACTGTGTAGGCTGCTGGTTTACAGTTTCTTTTTTTTTTTTACCATTTGAAGAAGACTTGATGTTTGAAAAGATGTGTGATATTGTTGGCTTTGTGGCTGTGAAAATGTTCTCAGTCAAGGCAGCACAGATAAAAGGGCTGCAGGGAAAGCATCAGGGGGGATGTCTTTGCCCCACGGGTGCTGGCAGACACTGATTATTGAAACAGAGCTGCTCCCTGGAAGTTTGTGGCAGATTCTGGGAGCTGCAAAGAGAGATGATTGCTGTAGGGTTGTCTTTGTCTGTGAAAAGCTAAATTTTATCTGCAGATAAAGCAATTATAAAAGTACTGCATGCACTGCTATCACTATACTAATTTCTTACCCACCTGGGAAAATAATCTGAGAGGCTTTGGACAGCCTCTGTTGTTCACAGAGAAGGTCAGGCAAGGCAGGTTTTGCAGGTTCAGTGCTTTGTACTGTTCTTTGCAAGAAGAGGGATTGTAATGCAGGGAAACCTTTCTGTAGATCTACATTCTTTTTCAACTGTCTTGTTATTTGAGTTCTGAAATCTGATTTTTCATATCTGAATTCATTAATACAATAAAAAAGATATTCTCTCTTCAGCAGTGTCCCTTGCAATGGCCTTGTAATGCATTTTCTCCCTACTTTATAGAAGCCACCTCAGGTGTACCTCTAGACTGGAATTTCAGCTTTCATTTTTATTGTAGGAATATGGTTAAAATCAATATGTTGATTCATTGTATTTCTTTGTACTTTTACTTGATGCATCTATAGAACACCTCCAGATATACTTAACAGATATAAACTGAGCAGCCAAGTTAAGCAGCACATGTAAAGAAGTACAAGCTAAAGGACTAAAATACCCTTCAGGCTCTCTGTTCTTCTCAATAACACTCTGGAAATGGTCTGGTTAAGCAACTAATTATCTTCTTAGCATTCTCTGAAGTTCATTAGACTTGGTCTTTGCCAAGTGTATCCTCTGAGACATGAGACATCTATCTAGGCAACCATGAGGATGTGTCTGAGCTGTGGTACCTGCACATTAGAGGGAGAACTGGCATGCATCACTCATGATGAGCTGCCTGCCCTGGTTTCCACTGGAAGAAAACCTCAAGGAGGAATCCATGGTGGCCTCCATCTATCCCCTCCTCTGGACATTGAGGGACTCAGACTTTGGGGCACAGTGCAGAAAGCATTGCATTTGCCTCACAATTCATGTGTAGCATCAGAGTCCTCCAGCTGATGACATACTAGGCTGAAAATGGCTAATATGGATTTGGCCCAGAGAACTGAATTTGGAAGCCAATGGTGTTTATGCAACATCAGAGTTGTGTGGCCCTGGGCTACAAACCTGGGTATGTGTAGAATCATAGGGTCATAAAATCACCAGGGCTGGAGGAGACCTCTAAGATCATTGAGTCCAACCATTAGCCTGCTTGTCCCTGAGCAACCTTGCTGATGTCCACAGCCCCTCCCACCTCAGAAAGGTGTCCTCCAAGTGACTGATGGTGTTGTCACATGCTGGATCCACTCCCTTTTAACTGGAGCTCTGGGATGCTTCAGGCTGAGCAGTGGCTGAAACAGAAAACCAATATGCCATCCAAGCACCATGTAAAAGATACCTGAATCAGGTGTGGAGTGGCTGGGGATCATCAGTCTGCAGGATCTGTGGCAGGCAGGGAGCAGATGACAACCAGCAGCTGGAGCAGGAAAAGGCAAAGAAGATCAGGACCTTCCCAGAAGGGCAAAATGGGGCACATAGGTTTGGAGACTGGTAATACAATGAGGAAAACAACATTCAGGGGGAGGAGAATTGGAAATCTGGGACTGGGTGAATAGTGAGAGCATTAAAGAGCAAAGCAGGGGCTGATGTTCAGCAAGGCAGTAGGAAGAGTGATGTATAAATAAAACATGGCACAAGAAGCACAGAAGCCTGGGGAGAACCAGCAATGCAGAGAGAGGCAGAGAGTAAGCAGAGAGTAACAGCACATGGGGAAGTCCTAGCAAAGTCTACACCTCCAAGAGGAGCTTCTAATTCCTTAGCCAACTAGACAGGCAGAAACATCCCCAGCTACTGCTGCTAGCAATCACATCCCAACAATGTCAAATCCAAGCAGGTTTTACATTTGGAGGTCAGATTCTTGAGGGAATGTAAAATGAACCCCTCATGTCTTCTGTTCTGGGGAGCAGACAAGTCATCCTCACTGCAGAGAGTTATGCACTGAGCAGGGAAGGGATTTTTCAGCACTGACCTAGTAACTTTCAGATTGGTGTCATGCAGAACTGAAGCAGGACAGAGCTAACCACTTGGTGCAGCTATTTAAGTAAATAGTGCAGGTAACACCACATGTGTGAAACTTGCAGGAAGTCCCAGGGCTGTGGGTGGATGTCTGAGCCACAGGGAAAGGGTGTCACAAACAGTTTCCTCCTGGGCTCTCCTGCCTTTTGCTCTCAAAGACTTCTAACAGGTTTTGCCAGGATAAACCAAGTGGCTTTTCCAGGCTGCATCCTGTGAGCCTTTGGTGCCCAAACTGAATGCGCCATAACATTAGTCTTTAAATCTTTCCTTGCAGTGATTAAACACGACAGGGATTAAGTCCTTGTCCAATAGCAGCTCACCTGGGTGCGTTCTTGGTGAGATGCAAAGCACAAAGCCAAATGCTCTTAAGCACCCAAGCACACAGCTGGCTCAAAGCTGCAGCAAGCAAGTCTCATCACGTCTTCTGATGAAGAACCATTTATTTTTTTAATGGAAAATAGAGTGGAACAAAAAGCTGATGAAAAGAAAGCGATCCAGAGCAAAAGAAATAGATTGTGGACAAAGGTTAGAACAGAAATGGAAGGGTTTTATCCTAAGTAGTTTTAAATACGTGCATATTTCATGGTTTAGGTCTATTTATGAGGTACCTAGTCTAATGGAAAAAGAACTTGCAAATTCATAATTTCCTCAAGTATCCAGGCAAGAGCCTAAATTACTCATATAAAGCAAATCAAATAGAGCCTGACACACAAACCATTAGCTAATAAAAACATTCTTCTGGTTGCCATGTCACCTAAAAATCCTCTCAGGAAGTGTCACGAAAGATGCAGATGTGTGAGCCACAGAGCCTTTAATTATGCCAACACATGGTATATTTATTCTTGCAGGACTTTTGCCTAGGTATGTTTTTTTCTCATCGTTGTTTTATGTGGGTTTTAAGGTTAACATACATTTCATGCATGATTCAAACCCTGTTCTGGAGACAAAGTCCTTTGTTTCCTCATTGGCCTTTTCCTATGATGCTAATTACTATAGCAACTGAGTGCTTCCCATGCCTTTATTTTCATAACATCTCAGAAAGATGAATAGGTAGCATTACTGCACTTTACAGATTAACAATAGAAAGTTTGAGGCAAAAAAATGATGCAAATTTATTCATTTATTGAGGGGAAAACTGCTGTTTCAAGAAAATGAAATTGTCCATTGATGGGTTTTATATTTAGCTGGAAAACCCTCTGGGAAGTGTGATTATGTCACTCTGGAGGTGTGATGCTTTTGTTTTTTCCTCCAGAAGAATAAAACCTAAATGTTTTCCTTTGCTTTTCCTTACCTTTCCTTTGCTTGAATTTAAGTGGAACACATTTGGGTTTTTTGCACTGCTCCAAGTGGTTCATTTGAAATCTCTTCTCTTATAAAGCAGTGAACTCAGTCAGTGGAGCAGAGACCTTGGTGGATTGTGTCTCCTGATGTGTATTTGTACAGGGGTTACATGATGCTATGTCCTGTGGCAGATGGAGTCACGACTGGGAGCCTGGTTTACTGAAAAGCAAAGGAAACACATGGATTTATCATACTATTGATACCTATGGACATGCCAACAGCTAAGAAAAAAGGAATTTCCCTGCAGAACTGGTGCCAGGTTTGCAGTGAAGAAGGTGGCAGAGAGCACTGCCCTGTGTAGGGTGGTTTAGGTTTTTGGGAGATTTGGGATGCTTTGTCAAAAACTTTCATAGGCATTTCTGGGCAGAAGATTAAAAAAAGGAGAGCCTCAGTGCCTCTCAGGTCCCAAAGCTTTGCTTTAATCTCTCTGTTTCTCTTTGCATGCTGCTTTGCACCTCTCACTCTCCTGATGCCTCGTGCTCGCCTCTCTCTGCATTGCTGGTTCTCCCCAGGCTTCTGTGCTTCTTGTGCCATGTTTTATTTATACATCACTCTTCCTACTGCCTTGCTGAACATCAGCCCCTGCTTTGCTCTTTAATGCTCTCACTATTCACCCAGTCCCAGATTTCCAATTCTCCTCCCCCTGAATGTTGTTTTCCTCATTGTATTACCAGTCTCCAAACCTATGTGCCCCATTTTGCCCTTCTGGGAAGGTCCTGATCTTCTTTGCCTTTTCCTGCTCCAGCTGCTGGTTGTCATCTGCTCCCTGCCTGCCACAGATCCTGCAGACTGATGATCCCCAGCCACTCCACACCTGATTCAGGTATCTTTTACATGGTGCTTGGATGGCATATTGGTTTTCTGTTTCAGCCACTGCTCAGCCTGAAGCATCCCAGAGCTCCAGTTAAAAGGGAGTGGATCCAGCATGTGACAACACCATCAGTCACTTGGAGGACACCTTTCTGAGGTGGGAGGGGCTGTGGACATCAGCAAGGTTGCTCAGGGACAAGCAGGATGTATAAACCAGGATCCTTTGACAGGGCTGGGGAGAACGTGGGGGCAGAGGGTAGTGGGGAGGGACTGTGGGTGGTATGTAGGGAGCTGAGGTGGAGACTGCCCTGTTCTTCCAGGGAGGCTTTCTAGACAGCCTTGTTGTTGCCAGCTCCTCTCCAGGGTGTGCTCTTCCCCTCCCCTCAGAGGGAGCAGGAATTAAGGCAGAGGGAGGAGGCTGGACATGGCCAAGGCTCTTGGCATGCCTGACCCATCCAGAAGCACCTGCCTCCCTCAGACTCTGAGCAGCACCCTTCACACCCAGGGCTGTGTCCTCTCCCAGGCAGAAAGTCAGCATGTCAGGTGCTGTTTCCACCCTGCTCTCTTGTTGTGATGCCTGGTGGCATGATCTGGCTCGGATTTTGTGGGAAGGGGCAAAGGATGCTCTGGTCCTTCACAAAATCCCTTTGCATGAAGTGCTGCTGGAGGGAAGCTCCACTCCAACAGGGAGAGATTTCTCACCACAGGAGATTGTTCTCAGCAATGTGTGCAGGCAGGGGTGGTCAGAGCAGTCTTCCAGCTTAGCTGCTGCCTAACCTTAATTTTGAGATTGTTCAAAGAATGGGTAATGCATAAACTGAGGACAAAACACACCGAAACTGAAAAACTACACCATAATGAGGAAAGACACTATCTACAGGGGAAAGAAACTGTGGTCTGGACTTACTGCTGGACTTATCTGTACCTTATTTCTGAAAACTGTTCATCTGTATGGATAGCACTGCCAAGTCAAGTTAAGGAAACAAAGACTTTGCCCAAAGGTATTCTCTGTCCCAGCAAATGAACTGAAAATGCAAAACACATGGGCCAATCTGGTTTTTAACAATGGTTAAAAAAATCACTTTTACTGTGTGTTTTAAAGAGTTTCAAGGACAGCAAAAATCACTGGCATAATTTAGCTGTATCCGGAGAGCTGATGCAATTCATGCCACTGGGGAATTACTTAACACATGTGGGCAAAGCTCCTCCTGGACACCTTTGTAGTGTAACAAGAGATATGTCCATGTTTTGGGGCTCCTGCCCTAGATTCCTCTCTTTGAGCCTGTCATTTCTGCTTCCCTTGTTTGCTGACATTCACCACCTGTGCCCTGACTTTGAGGCTGGGCTGTCCCACCAAACGAGCCAATGTTCCTTGGACCTCCAGAAAGTACAGGTAGAAATGGTAGAGGTTTTCTGATAGCTCCAGTTGGGGTGTTTTGCTATTATTTGTGTTTGTTTTGAGCTGGGAGGCTCCCAAAAGAGGATTTAAGTACCCTTGCACTGAGTTTCCCAGGGAAAATAATCATGAGCATTGAAACTAGAAGTGCCCATGTCATACCCTTGGTGGAGAGAAGCAGGAGGTGAGGACAGCAGGTGCCTTGAACACTGCTGCAATGATGGTCACTGCAGTAAGCAGAAGCCTCAGGAAGTCTGTAAGTTTATAAAAACCCTTTTCAATTAAAATAAATCACTTCAACTTCCCTCTCACCACTGATCAGAGATTTATTCAGTTTAGGGTTCTCCCAAAGAGCCTGCAGCTGAACTCCTCTGCACAGACAATCCTGCACAGATACTGCCCAGACACTTAACTCCAGCCCCCAAAATAATTTTTCTCATTATGCTTTCAAATATCACTGTTGCCAGAGGGAAATCCCCACTGTTTCCTCCTCAGCTTTCTCTTTGCCTCTCTCCCCCTTGCCAGGAAGGATTATCTTGGCTGCAGCTGATTTTGCTGTCTCACTCCCTGCTCTGGGGTGCCAAGAATTCCACCGTGATGCAGCAATTTTTCCATTCCCTCCATTCCCCTGGCTGCCCCCACTCCCTCAAAGCCACTGGGCTGCGGATTTTGCCTGGTGCAGGGAGGTGATCAGGCTTTGAACTTTAGCTGGGACTGACTTGCTGCAGCAGGTCTGAAGGACACAGCGAGGTGAAGGAGCATGTGAGGGGCCAAGGGGCCAGCCAAGAGCTCCCAGGTGAGCCATGCCAGGCTCACTTTGTTTCCCTCTGAGTTTTAGTTGGCAATACATCCTGCCAGGTCTGGGCTGGTGGCTGGGCTGGCTGCAGACACACTGGGAAGCTTGAGCTATTCTCTCGAGTTTTATTTTTATTTCTATAACCATTTAAAGAGTTCTGTAGGAACAGAGACCCTACAAAGAGAAATGCTTTCTTGAATTTTTAAAGGATGTGGACTTTCTTTTTCAGAGCTGATTTCTTTGCTGTCACCTTGCAATCCCCAACAGCCTCTTCTGGAGTCTCTGAATGGGCTGCACATGATGCTCTTACAAACTGTCACTTTAAAGCACTTCTTTTTCTTCCACTGGATTTTAATGGACCTTACCAGTACTGAGGGGTGAACCAATGCAGTGTTTACTAATCTTGTGCAATGGTAAAATTACACAAGGCCTTTATTTTCTTTCCTGTGGGAGGAAACCATTGTGAAAACCTTGTAAAGATATATCTCCACATGTGCATATGTGCACATAGGCGGAGGAAACCATTGTGAAAACCTTGTAAGGATATATCTCCACATGTGCATGTGTGCACATAGGTTTATTTGGATTCAGAAGTGGAATTGATGGCAACTAACACTGAAAAAATGCAAGCCCATTTTTTTTTTAACTTTAGTTTCATGAGCTTAAAACAGTCACAGGACTCTACTGGTTGTTGCTTTTCAAAAAATGCAGTGAAGTTGTGATCCCATTGAAATTTCTATGAATTTTAATGGATATGAGCTATTAAGACAGTGAATAAAACCTAAAAGGCCTAGCTTTTCTCTTGACTATTTGAAATAAGGTGGTTTATTATTATTGTTGTCATTCTTGCTGCCACTCTGAGGTGCTGATGCTAAATTTCAATACTTTTGAAGACTCTCCTGGAAAACAAAAAGAAAAAGAATCCTGCATTAGCCTGGACAACTCACATTGGTACATTATCATTTTCCCTCTTCTTATTTTCCTTCTGGTTTTCAAAAGTACTTTTTAGTTTCTCCAAAGCACTTTGTAAGTTTAGACTCAGGCTTAGGTGATCTGTTTCTCTGTTTTAGAAAAGCCAAGTGGAGTTGCCTTGGCAAAGCACATTCTTTTCCTCCAGATGAGAGGGGTTTGACTGCAGTGTTCGTTTGCAACATGCACAGTTCCCCAGCTGCTGAGTTGCATCAACTGGCACAGATGCAAATCTGTCCAGCTGGAGGAGTTGCTGCTTGTAAAGGCATGAGGAGGAGAGAAAGTCCCTCCCCTGTGTTACCTGTATATCCACGGTGAGCTCCTTGGGTGAGGTGCCTGCGGGGCAAGCCCAAGGATGAGCAGCAATGCAAGGGATCTTAGCTCTGCTTTTCCTTTCAGGTTTCACACACATACACTCTGCCACAATCACTTGGGTCTTCCCTGGATTAAGTTTTTAACTCAACTGACCTTCAGAAACCCCAGGAAAGCACATCGTCTGGTTACAGGGAGCAGGGATGCAGAACCAAGTGACATGACAACACCTGTGCAGTTCCAGCTGATGCCAGTGCAGAGGCTGAAGATATCATACTCATCTTCTTTAATTTTTTTTGGTTTACGTTTATACTTTAACCCACTGGTGTCATCAGAGAAGCTTGAGCTGTAGATGACCATGTAGACAAGCTTGTCCTTGTTTCATTAACGTTCATCCTCTGTTCAAAAAGTTTTATACACTCTAAGATGCTTAAAGACTTCTGACTTCCATCTGTAATGTTTTTAGAAAAATTAATTTCTATTTATTTATTTATTTATTTATTTCCCACTGAAATCCTTGTATCTATGTCTGGCTTGAGAAGTCTTATGCAGACTGAGAACTGAATTGTGAAAGGTCTGTGAATAAGTATTTCAGCTGGTTAATATTCCCTGCCTGGTGCCTGACAGTAAATTATCTCTGCATGTATTAAAATGCTAACCATTCTAAGCACTGGTTCAAAGCTCATATTGATTATTGCAAAACCTCCTCAGCTTTCTGATTATTATCTCTGTACCAGAAGAGCCTCTCCATGCAGAAATTAAAGATCAAAGAGCAGATCAGGTTGATGGTGTTCTCAGACATATTTCTTTCTGTCGGTATGTGTTGAGGGACTGAAGGAAAGAGGTGTGTGGAATCTTTCCCAGGCTGTTCTTGGCTCTTTTTCCCTGCTGCTCTGCCTGGCTCTCCCCTTTGGCTGTGCAGAGCATGAACTCTTGTGCAGAAATGGGGGAAATCTCAGAGACAGTGCATGGCCCTCACAAAAAGCAGCTTTTCCTTTCTAGGAGAAAGAACTTCTAACAAGTAATGATTTACATGTCTTTAAGGGAAGGGAAAACTACTTGCAAATGAATGATTTTATATGCAATGGAATTTGGAGTCACTTAGCAAAAAGAAACACGCATGGATAGAGGTGTCAAGTGAATCTTTGCATCTGGATTTTGGGAAAATGCTATCCAAGAAAAAAACTGATTGTGTAAAAACCTATGTTATGCTTAACTCTGCAGTCAGAGTGGCTGTGGAATTAACCATGCTAGCTGGGGAGGATGTCAGGTGAGAGAGTTAAAACAGCACAACAAAAAGGATCGTGGAGCAGAACTGGTGCTAGAAACATCCACACATAGGAAGGAATATCTGTTGCATTTCAAGATTGAAGTCATAGCAGACTTCAGAACCTTTGCTGCTTTTGAAGAGACAGAACATCTCTAAAAATATGCTGAAACAAGGCAGAAGGTGGAACATTTCTGAAATACTGAAAACTTGTGTGTGTGTTATACCATATCTGTTTGTTCACAAACCTTTGCTGGGTTAGGTGTTTGGCCCACCTCGAGGCCTTGAACAGGCAGTGGAGAGAGAGGCTCCCCTTGGAATCTCCCAGAGTGGTAAAGGCTCCTGCTTGTCCATGAAATCCCTGAGAGCAACACAGTGGGCCTTGCTGAAAATTCTAACACAGAGCATGCTGAAAGAAATGTGATATGGCAGATGTGCCAACCTTGGTCCTATTTTTCTATTTCATACATTCAAAAAAAAGCCAAAAAAGATTCATTTTAGCTGAGCCACTAAGAAAAAAATGAAAGAATGTGTCTGTCCTTATAGTGTGTTTCAACTGTAGCAACGACACTGGAAAGCTGTCAATAAAAGCAGTAGATTAAGTATGAGTTGCCATGTGTGAGTATTCAGGGGTGAAAGTGAGACCAGTGAAGGGAACACTGAGTATCTTAGCTCCTCTTTTGAGCAAAGACACCATCTCCAGTCTTCACTCAGACAACTGCTGTCTCCTGCTGCTCTTTGTACTTCCAGGGTCGCTCATGACTCTTCTGTCTTGCACAGAGAGTGAACTTTTCTCAGTGGCTTGTGTCAGTTTATTAATCTTCCCCCTCTATGCCCCTGCTGGCTTCCAAGTGGGAGCATCACTCTCTCAAAGTCTGTCTGTTTGGGAACTGTGCTGAACTGTGAGTCTGGTTTTCATTTTTGCACTCTTGCAGACTCTGTCTTTTTTTTGTCTCCCTGTGGCCACATTTAGCTTCTGCCAACTGGTTTTCATTTTTGCACTCTTGCAGACTTTGTCTTTTTTTGTCTCTCTGTGGCCACATTTAGCTTCTGCCAACCTTATCTTATTTGCTGGTGCAGTAGAACAGGACCTGCTGCTGCTCCATAAAAAGCCACTCCTGCATCTGCTCCAGCATCCTCTCTGGGACAGTGGAAAGTGTTGGGTCTGGCAGTGAAAGGTCTGGGAAATGCTGGAGCACAGTAGTTTATAAAAATCCCTTCAGAGGGGAAAAAGTTTGCTCTTGCCCACCCTCAAAGACCACTTTATGTCCTGCAGACTACACTGGAAGGTAGCTTCCATTAAAATCAAACCACAGCTTTATTTTTAGCACTTTTCTCTTTTTTTTTTTTTTTCCATGCACATTTCCATTCCATTTTAATGCACAAAGCTCCTGGCCTTGGTTGCCTCCAGTGGGAAGGAACTGTACCAGGCAGTCGTATGCTGTGGGCAAGGATTGCTCTTCAGCCTTTGCCTTTCATTTTCAGCAGATGCCCTCATGCTCCTGTGTGATGGGAAATGATGAACAGGACCCACTTTCTTTGGTGCCATTCATTATTTTGAGCACCTTTATCTTTTCCCTTCTTTGAAGTGAAACAGGTTTGATTTTACTATTCATGCAGAAACTTTTCATGCCTCTAATTATGCTCATTGTCATTTCTGAACTCATTTTGTGTCTGCTTTGTCCTTCTCAAGGTGTCCAGAGCTGATCACGATGCATTCAGTTTGGGTAATAAAAAGTATTTTCAGTATCACTTCTCTGTTCCATTCTTTTTCCTTCCTGACTGTTCCTCTTTTTAGCACTACAAGACATCTCCAGCAAAATGCCTACAGTGACACCCAAGTGTTTTTCTTACTCTTGGCAGTTAAATTTAGAAGCCAGAAGATGTAGTTCATATTATTCCTCTCAGAAAGCACCATCTTCTGTTTGAAAATGCTGCATTCATCTCTGACAGCATCTTGCCTTGTTGGTATCTCATCCAAGATCCTCTCTTGATTTACCTAAATTTTTTTTGCCTTCCACAATTTTCACTTTCCCATTTCTTTGTTCATTTTCAAACTTTCTCAGAAAAAAGAAAAAAGATCTGTTGTCACTTGACTGTCCAAGACTGTTTTGTATCTGCATTTTATTCCTTTCCATTCCCAGAGCCTGAGCTTGTCTGTAGTTATTACAAGGTAACCTGAGTAATTTTGTACTTTTTAGTGTTCTTTGTTATTAAAATACTTGTAATCCAAGTCAGATCCAGGCATTATAATGATTTATTAGCAGGTCTGAAAAGGTTTGGCTTGACTAGTCTGTACTTATGACAAAATCACTTCATCAACTAGGATAAATCACTGCGGTTCACTCGGAAGCACAGATGCCAATCAGCTCATCAATCAAACAGGCTGCAGAAGGCCACAGTGCAGCAAATAATAATAACTGACTGCAAATTTGGGGGCTTCTATTTTTTTCCATGAGACATACTGACCTACAAACAAGGAGGAGAGTGCAGCTGTGGATTTCATGGTTACATCAGCCATCACAGGGGCAAATTGCCTGTTCAGAAAGAAGATGCCAAACATCTTTTGAAATAGAAATGCTTATCCAGAAATCGCCTAATCTTTTCTCACGACTGAAAAAATAGTAGCAGTTCTAAAAATGTAATTATGTATTAAAAAAAAGAGTAAATTATCCCCATCCCAAAGCCTCAGTTTCTTATTCCTCAATTGCCAGTTCCTGTCTTGGGGACTCTGTTTCCAGGGCAACAGTTGATAACATAACAAACACTGCAGGAAGCACACGAGAGAATTCCCTCTTCTATTTCAGGTGAGAGTTATGTCTCTCTGTTATTGCTAAGGGAATGAGGAGTGTTTTGCACCGAAAAGAATTTATCGCCCATCTCTGCCTGAAGTAGGTAGAACCTGTGCAGTGTGTTTGGTACCTGATGTTTGCCAAGAGATGGAGCTGCCGAGTCAGGCACCGACCAAGCCTGACCCTGTAAATCAGGAGAGATGTAATAAACCCCTGGGCAGCAGAAGTCTGTAGCCTCTCATCCTGATGCCTGCGACTCTTCCCCAAGTGACGACAGCCTGGCTTGGGCACTTAGCTAACCCTATTCCAATTTATTTCATTAAGCCATGGCTCAGAAAAGCCAAGAAACAAGCTATATTAATCTTGCTGGATCGTGGTCTCTGCTCAGATTGTGTTTGTTGTGGTTTAACCCCAGCAGCAACTAAGAACCACAGAGCCACTCACACACTGCTCACACACTTCTCTCCCCATCCAATGGGATGGGGAGAGAATCCGAAGGGTAAAAGCTGGCAAAACTCATGGGTTGAGATAAAGACAGTTGAATAGAGAAAGCAAAAGCTGCACACAAAAGCAAAGCAAAACAAGGAATTAATTCAGTGCTCCCCACCGACAGGAGGTGTTCAGCACCTCCAGGAGAGCAGGGACCAGCACATGGAATGGTTCCTTGGGAAGACAAACACATCACTCCAGATGTCCCTCCTTCCTCCTTCTGCCTCCCACCTTATCCCCTGAGCAGGATGTGCTATGGTGTGGAATATCCCTTGGGTCAGGTTGGGTCACCTGTCCCAGCTGTGTCTCCTCCCAATCTCCCATGTACCCCCAACTCCCTCCCCAGTGTGGCAGTACAGAAAGCAGCAAAGGCCTTGGCTCTGTGTGAGCTCTGCTCAGCAATAACAAAATCATCTCTGCATTACCAACCCTGTGCTCTGCACAAATCCTAAACATAGCCCCAGAATAGCCACTGGGAAGAAAGTTACCTCAACTTCAGCCCAAACCAGCACAGTGTTATAGAAAATGCTCAGCAGCTCTGCAGTTGAGCAGCAACAGGATGAAAACAGCTGTTCCCTTGGACTTGCCTTAAGACCTCTGTTCCCTCCAGACACTCCTGTGAAATGCTGTTTGTGCTGCAAGTTTTTTACTCAGCTGGTAGTTTTCTGGGCTGCTTTCACGATTTAGGCATAGCTGAAAACCTCATCTCAGTTTCTAGGCACCTGCAGCATGAGACAGAAGATAGCAAAGGGATTCCCAAACTGCCAGAGACCTGAGTTTGTCAATCTGCAAAGTGTCCCTCCCCATATGGGTTTACAGGCTTAGCTCTGGAAGCTGTAAACCTATGTTAGTACAGAGAGAAGCCAAGTATTTTTGGAACAGATCTCAGGTTCAACTCTGGGCTAATGTAGTGATCTGGCATCTGTGAGCCAGCTCCCATCCACACCATGCTCCTGTCCTTCCCATCCCAGCACCTCAGCAGGTGGAACAGGTCCAGGTGTGTCTGTACCTGCTCCTAATAGCCTGGAATTGCCTGGAGCTACTTTGGGATTAGGTACAAGCAGTGGAATCCTACTGAGCTGATCAGGCTCCCACTCCAAGCCCTGGGGGATTCTCAAAGTAGACATTCCTGCAAACAAGTCACTCCAGCTTCTGGGTCTTCCCACAACAGTTCTCATGCAAAAAAAAAAAAAATAAAAATAAAATAGAGCCATGAAAGGGCAAGAACTGACTTACCCAAGTACCCTCTGGCACCCCTGAGCAGTCAGGGCATTTCTTTGTTTTAAAATCTGTGTGCTGCTTCATTTGCTTAATTCGAAATCCTCATGCTTACTGATTCTTTGGGTGAGAACCAGCAGATTAACATTGGATAAATTCTGCCTCAGTTGTGCTCCCAGGTGAGCAAGGAAGGGAGAGAGGGAGGTGAGTCTGCCTCTGCCTTTGCCTTTGGCTTGAAGTGTGAACCTCAAGTCTGTGCCAACCAGGTTTCATCCTTTGTGTTATGTTATGTCAATAAGAGAGAGACTCAAAACCTAAATAGATTAGAAGAAAAAGCCACTTGTCTATTTGCTAAACAAGATTGAGAAAAATCCTTTTTCCTCCCTGTATTTTCATGGGAAAAGGCTGACCTGGGTTATATGCATAACTCCAGCAGAAATATCTTGGCTGGGAATGCTGACCAGAGTGAGAGGTTTGAATACTTTCAGGGATAAGGATCCTGCAGCCTTTGTCTAGTGGGTCTTTCCTTCTGGGTGTTCAAGGCAGCTCTTTGCTTGCTAATTTCTGAAATTACTGTTCTTTTCCCTAATTTTTGGGCTATGATTGGCCCTGGCTGTCAGATCTTCTGAAAATTTAGCATGGCAGCCCCAAGCCCTCTTTGGAGTTTTAAACTACACAGAGCTTGGTGAAATATTTTGTAATCTAATTTTCCAGTGAAAAGTCTGTTTGTCAGACAGTCTCTTATTCTGTGGCTGGGCAGGAAAGAAAACCCAAAAATAATACAGGAGAGAAATGGACTATTATCCATGTTTTCAAATACATATGTACTTTTTGGCCATGTGTAGATCAAAACTGTCATAGCACACATAGTCCCTTTTATCTAAAGAGAGGAGAGAAGAATTTGGGTTATGAGAAGAAAAAAAAATCTACCTGACTTCAGATAATAACTTGTTGAAATACCTATGGGCTTTTTAGTGTGGTAAATAGATTATGTTTGTTTAAAATAACTCCCTTAGACTTCAAGTCGAGCCACGTCCCTGAGCCCAAGAAGTCCCTGTGGAACCCACACTGGACTGGTAGGACTGATAGCTTGAGCACTGGGCTGTGGTTCAGGTCTAATATGCTTGTTCTTCTCCTCTGAAGCCTACACCAGTTGGACACTATTGCTCTAGGTAAGTCCTGGTAACTCATTGAACTTCTGGGCCTCAACCTCTGTGCATTGGTAAATAGAAACAATAGTAATAGATAAATATGGTATGTTTTGTCACAGCTTAAGGATGTTCTGCTTTATACATGTAAGCAGTGCTTTCTCACTGCTCTTTACTGTCTCTGGTTTTTAGATGTGGTAATGACAGAGGAGTGGGTCAATGTGGAGCTCACCAAATGCGACAGAAAGCTCTTAGAGACTTCACTTAGCACTGGAGAGCTGCCAGTATATTTATGTACGTACATCAGCTTATTAAAATGCAGATTGTTTGGCACTTTTGCTCTGTGAAAGACCTGAGGCAATTTGGTTCTATCTCCTGCTCATTTTTATCTCAGTTCTCAGGGAGTAGTTCCACACACTGGAGAACAGACAAACCACATCCATTGGAGCTGAGCTGTATTTTAACTAAGCAATTGAGAGCAATATTTTTGCACTGCACAGGTAATTGATGTTCTAAATGATGTAATTGCATGCACATGCTTTGTTTATTAAAGATGAAGTGTCTCTATCGAGGTGCTATAATTAAATTACCACTCTTTGTTGGAGCAGCTCTGTTTTCTACATTGTAAAACCACTTTCCTCCAGCACAACACTTGGTGTCAGCACTCAGTTGTCCCCTGAGGCCATGAGGATGTTGTAAATGATCTGCTCCACCTTAACCAGGAGCTGGGTGGGTCTGGTACTCAAAACATTCCAACTTTCAACAGAAGAAGTAGTCTTTGGTTGTTACTTCTGGAGTTAATTCTTGAGACCAGACGTGACTTTTAATCACTATTTAAATAACATTCTTTAGCTGAAGGCCTGTGTTATGCTGATGTTAGATACATAAAGGGTGTATTAGGTCAAGCAGCCACCTCTTGGACATTCCTGTTTTGCTTCTCTGGTAAGCCATGGGGAAATGTGACTCTGACTTTAGGAATTCTAAAAGTCATGAGATGCTGGGTCTATTTGAGCCCATACTCCTTCCTGTGCTTACCTGTTTGTGAACAAGGATTCAGTGTCAGATATAATGGGATTATAATGGGCTGGGTATACACAGCATTATTTTAAAGCTAATCTACCTGTGTATTGTTGGCTAATGTCATACATAAGACTAAAGAGTGGGAAAAGATAAACACATTTGGGCTTTTAAGATGGAAGTGCTATCAGAGGAGTAGAGTGACTGGGCAACAGATGGCATCAGTCCATGTGCTACCCTTTAGCTACCCAGGCATTTTCCAGTGAAGCATGGTTCTGATAAAAACTTGTGTTTTTATTTCCTGGACACATCTCAGAGTTCATGATCATTCAGTATCCACAGGCAGGGGGCTCCCAGCCATAGCAAGGCTTGCAATCAGTCCCCCTGCAAGTCTCTTTGGCTGTGGCTAAGGGGAAAAGAACCTGCCAACACTAGCTGATTTGATGGCTACACAGCACTGACTGGTAGGGGTGAAATTACCAATGCTAGCAGAATATTTTTCATACGACATGACAGCTGCTGGTGCCTTAACTTATGGTAGTTTTGCCATGGAGGAGGGATGTGGGGAAAACCTGAACACCTGGGGCTGACATTAGTAGGGTGGATGGACTAAGATCCCTTCTACCTCGTAGCTGTTAAATTATTCAGATTAAAGGTTTTTCTGTTTTTCTTTGAAAACACCTCTTTGCTTCTTTTTCATTCCAAGTATGTGATTACAGTAGAGATTGTAGTCCACATCACAAAAAGTCATTTATTGTTGGCTCATATCTAAGACATCAGCAAATCCTGTTGAGTCAAAAAATGACTAAGAGCTGTGTAGGCTTGGAGACCTAATTCCTGCTTTGGCTTTTTGGGCTTTCCTTCAGGACAATGTAAATAACATTTTCTAGGGTAACATGTGTCAGAGTAGTTTGCCCTTTGAGAGGCTTGGGATGAATGTAATGGCTCTTGGAAAATTTGGGTTCTTGGAAAATTTGGGTTCAGCTCTGTTATTCCCATGTGTTAAGTGAGCAGCTTCAAAGACCCACAGGGACTGCTCTTTCTCTCAGACCTTTTTCTCTGACTTTTGTGAACCTCACTGCTGTTAGCTCCAAGCCTTATCACAGCCTATGGGCTCCAGTTCAGGGTTCTCTTCACTCATGAGGGTGGGTTGGGCTGGGTGACACACATCCCACTGTCACTAGTGCCAGGTACTGGAAGAGAGTAGTAAAGCCCTTTAGCTTCTGGAGCTGTCATTCCTGGTACTTTTCACAAGCAACACATTCAACCTTTCCTCTGTGCTCATGGCTCAAGCTGTTCCCTCCAGGCCTCCTGCACTGTGCTGATATGGCAACAGGCTGCCAGATTTTACATCATAAGCAGTGCCACAGCACTTTGTTCTTACAATTTATGGTGGTCAGTTCAGGATATCTGGAGAACTTGCTTCACTGCTTCCATTACCTCTCTGGACCTTCAAGGTCAACCTATTTTTCTTCCTACAAAGCCATCAGATTATTTTCTTTCCTATTGTATTCCCCTCTGGAACACTTTCTCCATTGGAACATATACCTCTGTGGAGAATTACAGGCATTTATACATTTTTAATGTATATTTTAGCAATGCCAAGTTCTTGCAACTTCTGGACTGTTAAGCTTTTGGAAAGTCTCACTCCAGTGGGAATATGCCTGGTTTCCCACCAGATCACAAGTTCAGGCTTCTGGCCAGTGGTTCTGGGGCAGCCCTGCTTTTCTGACAGCTTTTAAGTTTTATACTCTTTTAAAGTCATAAAAGTCCAAGGTTCCCATGCAGGAATTGAGGAATTGGACAAGGGGCACTGCAGAGTGTGCCTGTTAGATGGGCATCTGGGCTATGTCTGTGGTTGGTAAGGGTCAGGGTATATGTTTGAGTGCTGCCTTGGCATTTTCTGCACAGCTTGGCTGGGTTGTCCCAGCTGCTGGCATGGTTTGGACTGGTACTGCTGCAGATACTGGGCACTGTGAGGAGAGCAGCAATACCAAGGACCCTTCCTGCCAGGCAGTCTGGGTATGACCACCCTGATTTTGGGAGGAGTTTGCCATGCAGGGGAGAGATGGACTCTGCTGTTTGTCCTCAGTGTTAGAGCACAGTCCATTTTACCAGTGCAGACAAATCAGTAGGTGACTGCTAAGTGGTTAAATGTAGTGGCTTTGCTTGGACAGGTTTGCAGTGGGGGGAACTACAGGGGTGGCTTCTGTGAGAAGCTTCTAGAAGCTTCTCCATGTCCAGCAGAGCCAATGCCAGAAGCTCCAGGATGGACCCACCACTGCAGCAAGGCAGAGTCAATCAGTGGTGGTAGCAACACCTCTGTGATAACATATTTAAGAAGGAAGAAAAGTTATTGCCACAAGTAATTGTGGCCAGAGAAGAGAG
>NW_008692857.1:0-778 GCF_000695815.1 Acanthisitta chloris | reverse complement strand
AGAGAAAGAGAAAAAGAGAAAGAGAGAGAGAAAGAGGAGAGAATGAGAGAAAGAGAGAAAGAGAGCAAGAAAGAGAGAAAGAGAGCGAGAACTTTACTAATAGCACTATTTCAGCTTAATTTGCAAGACAGCAAGGATTGCATAGTACAGATAAAAAGCTGTACTAATGGTATTGTTTTAGCTTGGTTGGCGAAACGATGCACCTTGTCTATAAGGCAGAAGAACTAACTAGACTCAAACCTTGGCAGTGGAAGGAAAACTAAGACCATGTGGGGTGTGGAATAAAGAAATAAAATGTTCAAGATAGAGGCAAGGTCAGCAAGGCATGCAAAACTGTCCAAAGGGGTAAATGGTTGCATAATAAGGGTGTCCAAAGGGTACTGAGCAAGAGGAGACACTTCATCTTCATGACCACCGAAAAACCACCAGGACCGTGGGACTGATGCCAGCAGGGAGGAGACAGAGGAGGAGTATATGATAATGATTTCCAAGAACTAATTATAATAATAACCACCCATTCCGGGAAATTGTCAATATGTATGAGCATTTAATGTCTATAAACTGTGAAGTTTTTGTCCCTGGTTGCACAAGTTTGGTGATCTCCCTTGTGCCCAGCGCTGAAGAAACAAATACCTGCTACTCAGAGAGACAAGTCTGGGAGTAGTCCTTTTCCAGCTTTTCTCGGCATCACTACCCTGGATGGCTGTTACCTTTGATGGCGTGACAACCTGGTTCAGCAACGGCACGGCGACCGGCGACCACCCACAGGCCGCTCGGT
>NW_008692856.1:58425-78136 GCF_000695815.1 Acanthisitta chloris | reverse complement strand
CTGCTGGGGTTAAACCATGACAAGGGACAGAAGAGGAAGAGTGCAAGGAGCTTTCCTCTGAGCCGAATGCTTGGAGAGAGGGCAGAGAGCTGCAGACCACTGCCCTGCTTTTTAGCAACTGGTTCAGCAATGGGGTTAACATCAGCAATTAGTTTCTTATCTTCCTCGTGGTTGTCCAAGATAGGAAGGTGGCACTCTTGAGACTCAGACTCCACCAGTTTGTGGTTTTTTGTAGGTTCTGAACTTTTAAAAAAAATGTCAATTGCATTTTGCAAATGCTGAATGATTTGGACATGTATGTTTATATCTTTTTTTCTTTCTCCCTAAATTAGTATTTTCAAATGTGCTTTTTCTGGCAACTTTTCTATATGCTGAGCAATTGTGCACAAATGATAGTCTTTTGCTAAGAAGTGAATATATATTCTAGCCAGCATTATACACAGAGTACTTTCCCCAATTAAACTTATATATTTTCCCTGTCAACTTGCTGTACCTGATCCTGTTATTTTTTTTAAAAGGAAGTTTGATTAAAGTCCATTTGTTCACCACAAATCATCTAAAACTGCCAGCCTTAAATAGGTGGTAACTGAGAAATATCACCAAAACAAATTACATCACCTCCTCTGAGTTGTTAACTGAGCTTTGAAATTCTTCCTTTTTCCAAGTGGGGTTCAAGGAGAGTGCATGCCAGTCAGTGTTCATTGTGAAGCAAGCTTTGTGTGCTGGATATTCCCCCTCACTCCCAGTCCTGTTTGGATACAATTTGTGTGCAGACCTGGAAGACAGATCCTTTAGTGCCGGAGGGAGTGATTGCTTGGTGAAACAGTATAGAAAAGGTTGGTAGTGTGGGAAATGTCTCCAGTCTTGCAGAAACTAAGCACAACGGATTATAGCAGTTTCACCAATTGACTCTGAACCTGAGTCTCAGGAACTCTTTATCAACAGACTGAATTAGAGTTGCAATTCCAGGGAGACAGTTAAACTTCGTGGGTCATAGATAGAAGATGCCCCACAGTTAGCTCACGTTATATCTTTGCAGAATGAGAAAAAGGTGCAAATATACAGACTTCAAGAGAACCTCTGGTGCTTTATGACAAACAGGGATGGTCTGTGCTGTTACAGCCATTGCTTTTCTGATCTTCACTGTTGGAGAAATTCTGAGCCTAGCTGATCACCAAATTAATAGGACAGTATTTTACATACTGTACCTACCTGTGTGTAATTTGCATTGATATCCACTGAACTGTGCTTATATGAAAATACTCTCTGGGTAATATATGCTCCATGTGCATAAACATCATCTGACTGGAACATTAGGCTATATGGGTAAAGTTATGACCTGATACATACCAGAAGAATATCACTTTTGTTTTACTTTCTTGAATGTAAAATTTCTTGCTCTTTTTTGTTTACACTATTACTTCCAAAGAACAGTTATGATGAAATAATTAATAGAAAATTACATTCCTAATAACATAACACCTGTTCATCAGTTAATATAACAAAAAGCAGCCAAAAATAATTAACTGAAAGAGAAAGGAAGAACAATTATATAAAACAAACAAGTGAAGAAATATCAGGGATAGTATAACAGAATTAAATATACCTATTATGTAGCAATTTAAGCTGAAGGTCTGGTTTTTAGGTGACTTCTATGTCTCAATATTACTCATTCTTTCTGAATTCCAAGTCCTGCTTGTCTTAAGCAGTGACAGGTCTTTCCATTAATTTTCAGTTTTATGATTACACAAACATTTTAGGAAGTAACTTAGGACAGTCAAACCCAAAGCTAAGTGTTAAAAGATGCAGAATGATCTTGAAATTTTAAGTGTCTGCAAACAGAGGGAATGGCAAAGCAAGTAACCACATACAGAAAAATACCACTGATGTTCAAACATGAGATCATCAAATATTACTTGGAAAAGAAATTGAAAAGGCAATGTTGATAATTTTCTGAAAATATAAGCAATTATAGAAGCAAATAGACTTCAAAAGCATTTAAGAATGGATGGCAAATAAACCTGAAATTGTTGCACCATTCTGCAAGTCTATAACATCAGGATTTGGGATTCAGTGCATGGTGCTAATTATTCTGTCCCCAGGAAAGATATAGATGTTGAAGAGGTACTAAGAAAAGCAGCAAAAATGGGCTGACATACAGACAGTTTTTCAAACTGGGAGAATTTAAATAGGTGGGTAGGCTGAAATCTTCAGCTTAGAAAACTGATAATGGGTGTGGTTTTCACAGAAGTCTCTAGAAATTCTGCATTTTAGGGAGAAATTGAGTAAGATGAAATATCACTACTTTTGTAATATAATAACATTCACTAACTTGGTGTTGAGGACTTAATTGATTAATCGTTGAAGCCATCACAGTATTTATTACATGAGAAAAAACCCAATGATCTATACAATTAGTTAAAATGGTTTAGAGTTGCAGCTCTTCTCAGTATTTGAGGAAAAATTATTCCAAGTAAACAGAAGGAAGATGCCACTAAAAGTTACATATAAACCACACAAGGGGGAAAAAAGAACAACTTAGGCATGAAAGCAATGTAGGGGTATGACATTCTCAGAGCTTGGGGGATTCAGCCTAGAACCAGGTGTAGGGCACCTAGCAAAGATCAAGAGAGTCTTAAAATTGATAGCTTCAGATCTCCTGGAGTGCAAACACATAGTGAAAAGCAGTAGTTATCAGAGGACTTCCTCTATCTGGCTGTTGAAAAGTGGGAAGTCAACATCAGAAATGCTGATGATTCAACTGGTGTAACTGAACAATCACATGTAAAAACCTCAAAATTTGCTGGAAAAAAAACGCTTGAGAAGTTGAGATCAACACTGAAGACAGCACCCAGAAAAAATAGCCTTATAAACCTAAGTGAAATCTTTCTTGTTTTCTTCCTTAAGAGATCTAAAAGAGAGAGATGCTGCAGAAGATACTCTGCAGATGTGACCAAGTCGCAGAAGTTGAGACAAACTTTGACATTTTTCTGTCAGCTTCCGAGGGAGATTCACTTCCTCCTAGAACATTTGATGGTTTATTGTACAAAGTTGAAACTACTATGCTAATGTGTTAAATATAGATTTTATTTACACTGATAAAATTTGTTGTCCCAAGTTGTTTGATATCAGTAGGAATTTCCTGACTGAGAACAGATAAACATTAAACAAGCACTGTACACATCTAAATATCCATATCCACTTCTTTTGGAGTGCACTTTTCACTTTTTTTGGAGTACCCTGAATTCCCTTATCTCCTGAGTGCTTGAGAGCTCCTTCACTTCCTTCTCTGGAGCTGATCTTGCAAGTCCTCCATCAAGATCAAGACCTCTGCCAGTGTTTACAGCCCTCTGTTGTCTAATCGGTCAAGTAGGATGTCCTTCACTGAAGTGTTCCCAGGAAGGATGTCTCTACCAGACACATTCCTTATGCTGCACAGCAAACAGGAAAGCTCTCATGTATACATGGAAACATACCCACAGGCCACAGTGTTAGGAGAAGGGTCACGAATTCCACTGATGTCCCTCTTTGGGCCAGAGACCTCACTGATGCACACTGATGGTAGAAGGACTCATTGTAGTAAGGTGTTCCACCCTATCTGGATGGTCTCAGGTGGCACTCTACTGGCTTCCTATCCACTTGCTTGTGCAAGCCTGTCCTGTGATAGGGGTAAAAACCTGAAGAACTGAGAAACAAAGCAGTCCCACCAACAGGGTAGCTAAGACTCTCCATGCTCTGCCATGCTGTAGCAGCTTTACTAACAGCACTAGAGCAGAAGTGGTCCCCAGCTTACGTGCCTGTAGGACCAACTGATCTGGCTCAGTGCTATGCCCCTCGGTTTCCATGTCAGAGCTCACACTTGGATGCAAAGGCAGAGTAAATTGCCATGCTCATAGAAGCATCTCACTGCCTTAGACAAGTCAGATAATAGAATCAAAAGTATCATTATGTCTGCTTCCATGCAGTTATTGCTCTCTGGCAGAGCACACCTTGCTAGTAACCTCTGCAATTCCACCATGTAGCTCTGAAGTTGAAACTGCAGACACAGCCCATGGGCAGCTGCCTGTGTTGCTCCACAGGATTATTTGCCATCTCCACCCTGGAAGCTTTGCAGTCTCCACCCTGGTAGCCGAGCACTGTTGGCTGGTGTAGCCTGGGTGCATGGGCAGTGCAGGCAGGGAATGCCCCCACATCGACTGCCCTCTGAAGTGGTGCCAGAGCCAAGGTATTTTAATATAATTTGAGGGGACAGGCATTATAGTCCTATTGTAAACAATGAAAACTCCATTCAGGTCAATCCCAGCTTGAGCTGCATTGAAATGAGCTCTTATGCCTGGAATTCAGGACAGAGGTTGTTTGCCTGAATAGATGAATGTTGTATTATTTATCCAAGAAGATTTTGCTTAAATAAATACAAGATCTAAATTCAGAATGGACCACTTCTATGCTCACTTACACTTGTCAGAGTCAAAATTTTATTTCTTTTCAAGCTCTAAGCTCTTCTGGCTTGTGTGTGTTCATATGAGGTTTGTTTGGGGTTTTTTAAGTCAAAGATCAGTGATATTGTGTAATCTACTATCAAGTCAAATCTCAATTTCCGTCAGGTTCTTCAGTGTATGCACCAGGAAAAATCATCAAACATACTGTCTTTAATTCCATGCTACTTGAATTTTTTTTAAAAAATTAACTTTTATGTATTTGACTGATATTTTTTAACTAATAACAGTCCTGGTTTGACAAGCCTCACTTATCAGCCCTGACAAGTTGCAGTTGCTTTGGAGGGAAGACTGCTCTGAGCTTAAAGATGTTTCCAAGAGCAGCACATGAGACTGGCTATGTGTGATGTTGTTCTCTTTATTTTTCTTCTTTCTTTTGGCAATACTCCTGGTAACAAGCATGGAGATCTGAACTACAGTGGACCTCCAGGCTGTCATGTCCAGTCCACTGTTTGCCATACAAACACTGTGAGATAAACGTGTCATGTATCACAGGCAAGGGATGAAATCTGAAACAGCACTTCTGAGCTACAACTGGTCTGGTTATATCAGTAATAATTTAATGGAGACAGATGGAGTTACTCCAATATGACACCAGCTTAAGTGAGAAGAGCAAATTCTGAAGGGGACGTTTGCTTCCCTCTTCCTTCATAGACTTATATTAACGATGATGGCACAAGAAAGAAAACTGCTTCCGTCAAAATCAGTGAACACTTGAAATTGGAACAAACCACTCAGAGCCAGATATCAAGAAACAAAACAGCTATAAGTTCAGAAGGACAATTGCCTCATAGTCTGACAACCTGCCTCTGGCAGAAGTGCACCCTGTGCTCAGCCAGGCTCAGTGGCTTTTGTGGTTATTCAGCTGCTTCTTTGCCATGTTCCCTTCTGGGTGCACACAAACTCCCGAAACAAATGCTGCATGGGGAGTCTGGTGAGCAGGAGGGGAGCACTCCTGCTGCTCCTGGTACCTGTTGGAGAATAGCCCAAGGTGATGGATATGACGTCTAGTGACCTCCTTCCACGTGTGTTCTCATCTTTGCTGATTATTGTAATGTCTGTGTATAAATAGCAGCTCTCCCTTTTTATATCCTTCTCCTGCCTGATTCACTCGATGATGCAGTGTCAGTGACGCTTGACTCACTGCCATGGTGATGTTTCATAAACATTGGATTGTGACATCTGAATGAATCAAGCTGGAGGAGGAGGAAGGGCAAGCCCTGTGAGAGAGCTGCACCTGAGCCAGGCTTGGCCCTGGTCCCTAGATGAGGGAAATGAGCACAGGGATGTTGTGACATTCATCAGGAGCAAGAAAAGAGCAAACCCGTCAGGAATAATAGGAGAGCACTACATGTGTGGGATTAGTCTGCTAGGCAAAACTTTTATATCAGGGGTGTGAGTCAAAGATAGCATTGGGAGGTCTACTAATAAACACCAGGAGAACACTCTGAACATGAATTTTACTTTCTGTTGTGGAGAAAAGTGAAATGGAAATTGCAGCAGAACTGGAGCCAGATTAAGCATAAGCACTTATTTCAAGACACAAACAGAGGGAACCAAAGAAGTTAAAAAAGGGGAATGTGAAAGGCTGTTATCCAGGCTGAAAGCATTTTTTGTGTTTGTTTTGTTTTCTGTTTTGTTGTGAATATGCTTCTGCTCTGACTGATTAGACTGGTTTTTAGCCATCTAGTTATAATGGGAAAATCTGGAACTGTGTCTGGCTTGTATGACAGTGTGACCCACAAAACATGGTGCAGACAGTAGAAAGACCTGCTGGCTATAGGAAGACACAGGACAAGGACAAGGATTCAATTCCTCCTCCTCACTGGATTTGGAGCACCCTAAATAGCTCATTCTTTGCCCTAGCTGTTCATCCCAGCCCATGGCTTTTTGTCCAAAACTTCTTCTGGATAGATGAGGAGATGTCTCTATTAATAAAGGATTAAAAAATGTGTGATGTTCAGCTGTGACAAGGGAGGCCTTTCTTCAGTCACTGCACACTGACTGCTGTTTCCCACCTCCTGGCAAGGCTAAGCTGATTGCAAACAAATCAAAGGCTAAGTCTTCTGCATTTGTTTGCTGGGTATAGGACAACTATTCCTAGAGTCTCTCCACATTTCAAGGATATTTGTATGTTTTACATGAAGAAACCTTTGAAAAAATAAATGATCAGACCTTAAAGCAGGGATTTCCCCACTTTTAGGGGAGGGATGCCATAAATCACAAGAATAGACTAAATTATTCATTGTTATCTTTATGGCAGAGTAAATCAATTCTTTTTATATAAAACTGAGAGATTTGCAAGGAAGAATAACCTTGTCTTCTGCCCTAGAAGAGTTTCAGTCCACTGGTTGGGGCGCCGTGGCGGACCAGGAAATAATGGTTCACCTTTTAGGCAGAGGAGAGAAGTGGCTTGGAGGAGGAATGCTCTGGATTCTGAGCTGTACATGAGAGCAGAGCTCACTTGTTGTGACATTCCAAAGAAACTCACATGGGGTGTAGGTACCCAGGCTGTTTCGTGCCCTAGGTCACAGATGAAGACACAAATGTTCAGAACAGAGAGGAGTGAAAGAAGTGCAAGTTGTACAGATTTAGTGTTCGGGGCGTTCCTGTTCATTTTGTAATGAGCATGAGGAGTAACAATCAGCCTTAGCACAAGCTTCTGGACTGAATTTTGCTCTTGTTACGTAGTGCACTACAAAAACAGTCTGAAACAGTCTCTGCACAATTGTTGATGATCTTTAAAGAATTTGTTATAGCTGGGGAATCATGCAGAAGACTGGAAAATGGCATCAACCTTTTTAAAATTGGAACTTAAAAGTAAAAACAAAAAGTGAGAGGGAACCTATCAGTCTAACTTCATTTCTTGCAGAGAGAATTTCATAATCAAATAAGCTGAGAACTCTTGAAAAACCTGAAAAACATATAAATATCACAGATGAATGTACGACTTCTCAAAGAGTTGATGATTAGCCAGCATAACTTTGTCAATAAAGTTTCATGTCAAAACAACATTTTTATGTGATATGAAGCAGGTTTTGTGAACAAGGGAAAAGCAGTGTCCTAAAAGCAGTAACAAGGATCTGAAACGGTTTCAAACACCACTTTCATTAGTAACTAGAAGGATATGATTTTTATGGCTCTTCTATGAGACACAGAACTGTTTGAAAAATGACTTCAAAGAGCTTTTATCAATGGTTGACTGTTTAAAAAGGAAGATGATATTGAATATTCAGCAGGTTTTTCCTCTAGGTCTGATTCTATTAATATTTTTCATTCCTAGATTTGTGATTAATTATTGAGTGTGGTTATTAATTTGTAGGTGATATAGTGTCTACAGGTACACATAAGGACAGGCTAAAATTCAAAATGATCTTGACAAGCTGCAGAAATAATCAAGAAAATTATAGGAAAAAATTCAAAGGAATAATAACAAGGTATTTCTCTTTGTCAGGACCATTCATTTATACAAGTAGAGGACAGGAAGCAATGTTGAAATAATAATTTGGAGAAGGATCTTCATTCTGTGCTTGATTCACAAACAGTATTGCTTTCTGTTGCAAAAAAAATGTGTCTGAAGTATGGAGTTAGAAGTTAAATTATGAACTGAACTTTCAATTTAACTTTTCAGTGATGAGATATGCTATGCAATATAAGAAGAATTGTTGCCAGAAATATGGAAGTTCTGTTCTTCTGGGTCTTCTTTGATGGTTGCTAAACTTACTATATATATACCCATTTAACTTTAGATGGGAATATGGATATTATCTTAAAGCAAAAGAGAGAAGTCCTGCCCTTTTCCCCCTCTGAACATGCAAGCAGAGTCCAGGTCTCTGTATGAGACAGCTGCCTGTAAACAAGACCTGGGCCACGATCAAAACCCAAGATTTGAATTTCTTTTTATGAGTGTTTGAATTTTGAAAATGGCCCTGAACTCATAAACTATGAATATGCACTCACTTGTCTAACACCCCAATGATATTCACAATCTATTCATAATCTATTATAAGGCATACTTGGTCAAACCAGAACAACCTCCAAAATAAAATCTATTAGAGTAAACACAGCAGTCAGTGAGGAGATTACCACAAGCTAGAGGGCTTTCATTCAGTCCTTCAGGATTTTCAAAAAAGAAGTCGTTTCATATATTCCATGTTCCATAATTTCATCTATTTCCATATGAAGGATAATTTTTATGCAAATGAAGAAATAGCTCCTGAGAATATCATCTATGCATATTTACCTAATCAATGTTTGCTTAGTTGTGGAAGAAATTGTTGAACTGTCAATACAATTGCCATCTGCTTTCTCTTTATTGATTTTTGCCAGGACAAACACAGCAAGAACATAACATGTTTTTTCTCCTCTGGAGCTGGTTTTACATGGCCCGTACGATACCATGCAGTACACACACGGCGCTGCAGCACATTTGAAGAAATCATAGCCATACCATTGTAGGGTGTGGGAAAGCATTTGGCATTAGGTATATTAGCAATTGCAAAACAAGACCCAAGATACCTACTCCGGCTGAAATATAAGAAGAGGGTTTTTTTCTGGTCTTCCATTATGTTAGGTCTACTGAGTGTCAGGGCAGTATTTCCTTCAAGACAGTGTTTTTTCAGCGTGGTCCATTGAAAGTGCCTCAGAAACTCATCACATTGAGGGATAAGCTCCATATTTTGCTGATAAAAGCTATGGCTTATTTTTTCTGAACATTTGGAGTCACCGCAACTAGTGTTGGGAATTCCCATCAACCTCTTACAGTCACCTGGAAACACACAGGTGTTTTTTTCTTTAGTTTGAAGAAAAGCTAAGCCTCATGGCCACCACATGGTCTCGATCAACATGAGATTAAAGAATTTTATGATCACTGACATTGCATGAAGGTCCTGATGTTTCTTTTTATTGGATTAAGATTGATAAAGTCCATAAACATTTATATACTTGCTTCCCTACAGGGACTGTTGAGATTAATTTGTTATTAGTAAGACTATCTGGGCACAAAGTTGGGAAACGGGCAAATGGGACAGTCCTTAATGTGAAGTGCTTCACATTATAGCATGTGTTACCATGGCAAATGATAACAGAAGTAAACACTCACAGGAATGGTTGAAAGGAGAACAAACAAATGCTTTATCAGCCAGAGATTTTTTCCCCTGAAAAATAGCTATGGTCATTGATTTTCTTACTTGTTGCTAACTAATTAATTTTTGGTGAGTTTTGGTATGCATACATAGGCTGATGTTTGGTGCAGTTGGTCTTGTGTACAGTGTTCCAGCAGAGGCTGGGACTCCCACCCAGAAAAGGCAGGGCATCCAGACATAGTTCAGCTCTTTAAAGGTCACCTGCTGTCTTTGTCCTGTGATGTTACGCATGGAAAGAGAACTATGTCATCTTGTAGTCTCTATGAATGTGATGGAGGCAGCAGAAAGTGATCCTCAAATGTTGCATAACAGGAAAAAGCTGACTTGTAGCATGTTAAGACAGCCTAGCAGAAGTCATGCAGCTTTTTTTTTTGAAAGACTTAGAGCACTTCTTCTGGAAAAAGCAGAGATTACTCAAGAACACTAATAAGCATCTGAGTTTCATAGAGTCATAGAATCATCAAGACTGGAAGAGACCTACAAAGTCAAATAGTCCAACCATCAAACTAGCATTATCACTGTAACCCCTAAACCACTAAACCATATCATCCAGCACCAGATCCACAGAGTTCTTGAACACCTCTGGGGATGGTGGTGCCACCTCCTCCCTGGGAAACCTATTCCAGCCTATTCCACCTCACTACAACCTCCTTTCAGGTAGTTGTAGAGAGAGATGAGCACCCCCAGCCTTCTCTTCTCGTGGATAAACAAACACATTTCCCTCAGTCATTCCTCATAAGACATGTTTTCTAGACCCTTCATGAACCTTGTTGCCTTTCTTTGGACTTGCTCCAGCACCTCAATGCCCTTTTGAAGTGAGGGCCCCAAAAACGGGACACAGTACTTGAGGTGCAGACTCACCAGTGGTGAGTAGAGGGGGAAAATCACTTCCCTAGTCCTGTTGGCCATACTATTCTTGAGCTGCATGGGCTTGCTGTGACCCAAGAGCAGAACCTGACACTTTGCCTTATTGAACCTCATGTACTTGTCCTTAATCCATTGATAATTCTTTCAAGGTCTGTCTGTAGAGTCTTCCTACTCTCAAGCAGATCAACACCCATGCAACTAGGTGTTATCTGCAAATTTACTGAGGGTGCACTTACTCCCCACTTTGCTGTGGTGACCTAAGGATTCAAATGAAGACTTGTACAGAGAGCAAGGCTCTTTCGTCATCACATTGGATATAGCTGGAAAAATATTTTTTTCTATATAAGGGCCCTTCTTCAGATCTAAAATACAAGCTAGGTAGGGCATATAAATCTTGTGCATTTGTCTGGTCTTGCAAAAGGGTAATGTGAGCTTTATCAATTAGAGCTATGAGCTCAGAGTTTGTTTTAATTTATAAAAATTTTACCTTGAAGGAAATATTCTGCTTTTCTGAGATAAGTAGTCAGTATGTGCAGCTACTCTTTGAGACTGGAAGATTCAATTTTTGTGTTCATTAGGAGAGACAGGGGGGAAAAAGCAGCTTTTGAACAGGGAATTACTGCAAAAGCTGTTGCAGAGGCTAGTATCCAGCAATGTAGTTTGGAAGCATTTTACAAATGTGGGGAAAGATTCGCTGTACCTTATAGACTGGATTTTGTAATACCGTTTTGGATAATTTGTTATGCAATCAGCTTGATTCCAGTGCTTTCAGAATGCCAACCATCCTGGGGAAAATGTGGATGTTTGATCAGTTTTTTGAATTTACTCTGATTTCTTGTAACGGGGAAGAAGACCAGCCCAAGGACCACAGCACCGTGCTCTTTGTGATCACCCCCATGCCTGGTCCTGACCTCCACCTCACTGGCTCACCAGCTGAACAACAACATAGCCAATAAATTCCTGCCAGGCTTGTCACCCCTTTGGGGACTGCCCTTCCCTCAGCTGGAGGCTTGTGCCCTTGTTCAAGCACATCTGGATTACAGCAACTGGATAATAACCAGGAAGATTCAGTCTCCAGATTATTTCTGGGTGCCAGCCAAGACTTCAAAAGATATAGGTATTTGGCCAGATTCTCACTTGCATTCACATCCTTTTATTCTACTGTTATTTCACTGTATACTGTTGGGTGATGCAAATGGGAATCAGGCCCTTGGCCATTATAAATCTACAGAATATATCAAAACATGGAGAATGGTAACCGGAGGCCTTGGCAATTAGCTTTGTGAGTCTGTAATCTGTTTCTTTGTTCATACATCACAGTCTGTGATTCTTCAGATCCTGTCCAAACAACACCTCAGCCAAGCAATTTCACTTGACACAAGTTTGTATTTAGGATCCAAAATCTATAAGGAGCCTGCTGAGTTTCAATGTGGCTCTTCTGCAGATACTCTTTAATCTCAGCTCTATTCTTTCTGCTTCCAAAATATCTAAACCTGGATTATATCCACATAAGGGATTGCATTTATATATATTGTGCTTAACTCCCAATTCCTCTCTCCCAAAGCCCTGAATACACAGGTGTGACTTAACACCTGGCATAATTTAAAATTCTTGCTTTAATTAATCTAACCTTGTGAATATGCAATGTGGTATATTTCCACTCTTTTTTAAATATGATATCTGTCTTTTCAATACTTGCAAAGACACTACAGTTCATGCAATAATACCAGAACTATTCTTCCATCTTTCTTGCAGCCTATGGTCACACTATGGGCTCATGAACAGCGTGTTGTCCACCAGGACCCCTAGGTCTTCACAGAACTGCTTTCCAATACAATTTAAATGACAGCTATGTTGGCCTGTTAACCATAAACTAGCAAAACAGCTGATGCCTTAGGGTTATATTTCAGTCCAGTATCACCTTGACTTTGTGCTTGTTCATATCTTACATACTATGTTGAAAATTAAAAGCCATATTCTTTCCCACCTTTAGCACCTCTCTAAGGTCAGAAAAGAAGACCACGGTTTGCTTTCCTAGTGATATTTGTGCCCAAGCACCATTCAGAGCAGCTGGCAGGCTCTTCCAGATGTTCTCATGTGGTCCCTGACAGAGCCATGGGTGGCTTGCTGGTAGGCTCTGACAGCTTACTCTTTACTAATGAAATGAGCATAGAATAATCAAATAAAAACAATGTAAGGATGAGAAAAGACAATTTTATATTTATTGAAGCCTTTATACAATGTTTTTTTTCCTACATCTTGGAAAGGGACCCTTCAGAACTGAGACCACAGGTACCCAGGTAAGGCCATCTGTAGGTCCCTCTGCAGCCTGTCCCAGTGCTGCAGTGTTTGGATCACCTGGGATGTACTGATTTTGCTCTTCCTTCTGCAACTGGCACTTTTGGAGTCCTAAACTGTGGATTCCTCCCTATCCAAATGGGAACACTGCAGAGTGGTGATCACAACCTGTACATTGTGTCTTCTGATGCTGAAATCCCCTGACTCCTTTTAGGATGCTGTCCTGACTAGCTGAGAGAAGCTTCACTTCATGCCCATCAATATGATGCACTTCTTGGGCAGGTCAAAGCACAATCCAGATGGTATAGGATAACACATATCCTTCTGGATCCCCCTAACCACATTTCCTAGCATGCAGACTTCTGCACATTAGTGGGAGTGCAGGTCTTTGGGAGGCTTCATACCTGGTGTTGGGAGATATCTCTGATTACAAGTCAAACTGCTCCAGCTCCTGAGGGCAGGTTGGTGTGCTTCCAGGAGGCAGGAACTCATTACAGATAGCAGAAAGCAGTAAAAGAAATTTAAATTCACAGCATTCACAGTGCATGTGAATGGAGCCTTTGCTGGGGTTCAGTAGGAAATCCAAGCCCAATGTTAGCAGAGTTCAGCAGCATTAGGATCCTGAACTAAACTCCATTGGAGTCAATGGTAATCTTTGCTCTACTTTGGATTTCTTTTAAGCATTTGGATCTCTTCTCTGTGTTAATACTTACCCAGGAGCAACTTCTCATCTCCTCACAGAAGGAAGGTTGTGTTTTTTGCAGCTCCTCTTTGTTGCCAGATGAAAACAAATTGGATTTATGGCTCACACCAAAGGCCACGGAAAAGCCAAGTCATTTGAAAGGGAAAAGCAGAATAACTTGCACAAAGAAATGCTTTTAATTAAAACAAGTTTTGAAGTATTGCATAAAGAACCATTAATTTTTGCCCCAGCAATTATGTGATATTATATCCGTATGGAGGTTATTTGCTGTCATTTCAAGTCTATGGTAGGCAATTTGCTCTAGGCTCTTTTCTTTTTCTTTTTTTTTTTTTTTTATGTTTATTTTTAGAAGGAGTAAATTACCTCAAGAAGAAGAATTTGTCTATTTCCCATTAATTTTCTTCTTCCTTTTTTCTCTCCTTTCTTTTTATTTTTTCCTTTTAGGACAGAGGTTTCTAATGATCACATCTGACCCCATACATCTCCCACCTGCTCCCCAAGAAAGCTCCTGCCAAAAAAATGTGTTTATGACCCCAAGTAGTAACTCATTATGAATTAAGTCAGAGTAGAAGTTGTGGTGAGTCTGACTCCCACGATTTGGACTGTATTTTTCTAAGTATAGCACTTTTTCTCCCAGAAGACGCAACAGACGCTGACACTGCCCTAGGGAGAGTTGGCTACTCCAGACTGCAGCTGCAAGGAAGTGCAAAATTGTGATGCATGGCAAAACCTTCTTCCTCACTGCCCAGATCATAACACAGACAAATGCCACATCTTCTATAGATCCTGCTTGTCCCAGGAGCAAATGCCTAAGATAGTTTACAGACTTTTATGCATTACATTGTATGAACAGGGCTAATTACATGGGGTTTTTATTCCTGCCAGCCAAGAAAAGCATCTTTCAAAGGGGGGAATCCCAAGGGCAGTATCACCTAATGGAATAAATAGATGGGTTTGCTAGTACATAGCTTGACATTTGACATTTAAACTTTGAAGTGTCCTGTAAACCACTCACATTTATATTTTACCTACAGGTGTATTCACATATGGAGGATGCTGTAAGGGGACATAGGGAACAGACACTTGATAGAAGTGTCCTGTTGAATTTAAACAGTTTTAAAATTGAAAATTCACTGAATGGCCCCAAAACATTTTAGAAATCAGCCAACTGGATGCTTTTATGTTTCTTCCTCTACCTGGCTTAATGCAAGCAATACTGGTTTTATTTTTCCCTGGGAACTTTTAACCCCTGTAAGATGTATATGCATTCTTTCATTAGAGATACCTGCACAGGATAGTCAAGGGGCATAAGCTAACTGTCTCCAGCTACTTATTTGTGTTTGTGCATGTCTGAAGGGCTGAATGACTCCCAATTGTTCTGTGTAGCCTGAGAGTGAAGATAACTAACGTGTCCCTGGCATAGTCCCTTCAATGACAGCAACCTTGAGAGACCATTTCTCCTTTTGATCTCTCACAGAGCAAGTACTTCAGAGAAGGAAATAATTTTTTTGTTAAAAGTGAATATGAGTTTTATCCAATTCAAATCTTCCTGAACTTCTGCACTGAAGCTCTATGGGTTCTAATTTACAGGAAACTTTTCATCATTTTTATACATCAACTGGGTTAAATATTTATCTCAAGTTCAAAGATGATTCCTGTTCCCAACAGCCTTCCTTGCAGCAAAGAGTTGAGCCATTGTCAAGATGAAGGTGAGTGTAAGGCACTCATCACAAAACAGCCCCTTCAGGACTTAAACCAGAGTGTTTTCAGCACTGTTTGGTAGTTCAAATCTATCTGAGCACCATATAAACATCTGTTCCAAGCTGTCTGAAACATGTGCTTATCTGAAAGGAGAAGGGAAGGGATTCTTACTTTCAATATGGATTTGTCAAACTGTCCCAAATGAATTTAGATTGGTTTGATAGCAGGCTTTGTGGAAAAATGTAAGCAATGAATACTAAACATCTTGCTTTCTTAATACAGCTCTCCTGTATTATATACTGCCAAGCAAGCTGCAGAAATTCGGTCTGAGCAAAACTATAGTATGTCTTTATAAAAAATCTGTGCTCAGAAAATGATTGGCAACAGCTTGCTGTCAATGTGCACTCAATGAGGCTCCAAACTTTTGTCTGTTGTGGATCTGGGACTATTCAGCATTTTCACAGACTATTGTACTCTGTGTGGAAGTCATCTACTGAATTTGTAATTTATTAATAATAACAACCATATTGTTACACAGACAGCTGTTAACCAGCAAACAGCTGCATTTTGCTGGCTGGAAGGCAATTCTGCTGTGTGGAAGGGTCTGTCCTGCATGTGCTGGCATGTGCTCAGAGGAGTGCCTGAGGTGCAGGCTGTCCTGGGGGAGTGTGGCAGCAACAAACTTCATGAAAATGGGTTACAAATTCACTGATCCTGGAACATTTTCAATCCTGATCTCTCTTACTTATCCCGTTTTAATTTTCTCTTCCAAAGATGCTTTATGCTGTTGGCTGGAATGACAGAGATTGCCCAGCATTCTAATGCCTTACAACTTCTCATCATGGAAATCTTTGCCCTTCCAAAGAGATCCTCCCTTGGCCTTTTGCTCCCATCATGTATTATTCCAGTGCCTCAGAATATCAGTTTTCTTCTAGTTTGTCACTCCTTCTCTTAAGAAATATCTAAATTACATAGGGTTTTTTTTGTTTGGTTTGGTTTTTTTACTTTTTGCTATTATGTGTTGCTTTTTACTCAGACTTCTGAAACAGCTGAGCATAAAAACTTCTCCCTGTGGGCTTTTCATGCTGGCATAAGGCAGAAAAATCCAGGGAGTACCAGTCTGCCTTATAAGAGGTGTATTTTTGTGCTAAATTTCATCATTATTTGGTACCAGAAGTTTCAAAGAGATAGGGCTAGATCCCCAAGTGAATTTAGGCATTGCAATTCAATAACATTCTGTTTTGGGTACCCCATTACATTTAAGGTGAGTAAAGGCAGTCTCAGGGATTTCCATATATGTATGGGAAAATTTTCAGAACAAAAATTGAGAGTACAGATGCCTAATTGATTTTTGAAACATTATTGGAATGACTAACATGGAATGTGTTCAGCTGATTGACATAATTCAACCTTGCTTGCTCTCCACTGACTTCTCAGTCCACTTCTAGGGCCTCTCACTTACAGGGGATACAATATAAGCATCCAAGTCCTGCCATAAACCATCAGCACAAATTAAGTGCCTTAATCCTTTCTTCCAAGAATCAAAACAATGACCATTATTCATACCTGGAAGTGGACTACCTGACTTACTAGGGTAATTTCCATTTCTGTAGGCCTGTAGACAGCTGGGAAGAGGATCAGACCCAAGAAGGCCAAAACCATATTCGTCTGTATCAAGAATAGTGTGGCCAGCAGGACTAGGGAAGTGATCATCCCACTGTATTCAGCATTGGTGAGGCCACACCTCGAGTACTGTGTTTAGTTTTGGCCTTCTCACTTTAATAAGGATATTGAGGCGTTGGAGTGAATTCAGCAAAGGGCAATGAGGCTCATAAAAGGTTTGGAAAACACATCATATGTGGAATGGCTGAGGGAATTGGGTTTGTTTAGTCTTGAGAAGAGGTGGCTCAAGGGTGATGTCATTGCTCTCTACAGCTACCTGAAAAGGGCTTGTAGAGAGGTGGGTAATGGTCTCTTCTGCCATGGCTGCAGTGAGAGAACTAGAGGAAATGGCCATATGCTGAGACAGGAGAGATTCAGATTAGATATTAGAAAAACTTTTCACTATTAAAGTGGTCAGGCATTGGAATAGATTACCCAGGGAAGTTGTGGAGTCACCATTCCTAGAAATGTTGAAGAGAAGACTGCATATGGTGCTGGAGAATATGTTTTAGGGTTTAGGGGTTACAGTACAGTGACAAGTTAATGGTTGGACTTCATGATCTTCCAACCTTGATGATTCTATGATTCTTAAATAAACATTATATATAGAAATGTCTCCTTCCCCCTTCTTTTGTCCAATGTCCTCATTTTAGGAAACTCTGTTATTTCTGAAATATGCCATATATATATATATATGGTTACAGACACTCGAATCATTCTGGTAAAGTTGTTTCAACCTTGTATGAGATATTTAGCTATTTTGGAACCAGAAAGTGAGGTTTTGTGATTTTGTGTTTTTCCTAACAAATTGAACTTAATTTTTTCCTGAATCACCAGGTAGGGACCAGAGGCCCTGTTCATGCACAAACCTTACAATATTATACCAAGTAGGTCACTGGAACGGGGACTAAACTCTATCTCCATGGCACCTGGTACATGGGCCAAATGCAATACTCCATGAACATACTTACTCCCAGATGCAGACTTCATCCTCAGCAAATGAAAGTTCAAGTGGAATAGCCTGGGCACAGGAAGGTCCTTTATCAAGTTCCTACAGCCATTCACATCGTGACATGTCATTTATTTTTTTCAGGAGGTGGGAGTTGGATTTTTTTCTTCCAGCCTCCCATATTCTGGATGAGGGCATGAACTGCTGAGTGAGGATGGTTAGAGGCAGCTTGAATGTATGGATAATGGATCTGATTTGCCTCCACTCTGAGGCTGGTGAAAGAATTCTTCTTCTTTTGGTGTTATTGGGCCTTACATGAAAGATAAATGCCAAAGAGGTTGTAGGTGTCAAAAAGAAACATAACCTCACACATCTCGGATACATTAGCAAGCACTGAGAGAATATAGACCTCAACAGGGCCGTGCTGGAATGTCTTAAATATCAGTGACCTCCAGGGTCAGACAGACACCTATGAGTCTTACATGAGTAACCTGTGCTGTATATTAAATAAATAAATAAAACATTTCAAATATCTGATTCTGACTTCATTAACACCTATTTTCCCTTATTTCCCCTAAATTAATTCCTCGGGCTATGTTGAAGTTATAGGAAATTAGACATTTGGCATAATTAAATGGAAGACAAATAAGGAAAGAATGCTGAAAACAGTGCAAAATTTGTGATGGCAGGGGTGGGTGGTGTTACTGACCATTAGTATACTTAAGGGAGATCAGTTCTTTGGTCCTGTTACAAGCACACAGGAGAAGTGCTAAGCGTTCATTAAAGAATTCTACTGGCTGGGATGGGAGAGGAAGGAGCTGGAAAAGAGTCTTTTTCCATCATTAGTTTCTATGCTGACAAGTATTTTACAGTAAAACTTCACTTCAAAAAAGCCAACTGTTCTAAGTTATGCACTCTCAAAGGGAAAATCTCTCTGTCCTGCTCTTGATTGCTTTATGTTAGAGTTCAACCGATGTTTCATAGCTGTAGGATGAAAACTGGACCTGTCACCAAGGGATGTGTCCTTCCCCTGCTGGGAAATGAGGCGTAAGCCAAGAGTGACAACTCTCACCCCCTCTCTCTCTCTGGATGCCTTTTCCTTCCTCCTCGTAACCCAAGGAACAAGAGCTGTGCTTCACACAACTTCTCTCTACTTTTCACTCCTCTGAGCCCGGATTTGTAGCTTTCCTCCCTGTCTTCAAATGAAGAAGTGGAATCTAGTACTGGTAAAGATCATCAGAAATTTGATATATATTTCAGTTTCTTTCACTGTATTGTTCAGTTCAACATTAAGGAACTTAGTTACTTTTGAAGCCTCCCCATTTCTGCTAAATTTATTTTAAACAGGCAGTGGGTTCAGAATTGAGGAGTGTCAGATAAGGAGCATGATAGAATCAGTCTTTTTCTCCTAGGAGACTAATTTAGAAGAATATAGCCAATGGAAATAGCAGTCATCTAATTTGTTTTTTCCTAGTACATGTTCTGTTGCAGACAGCTGGCAATTGTTGTACACTGTTTGAAAAGCTTCTTATTTTATAAAGTACATATCATTTATGTGGTGAACAAAATTATGTGTTAACATACTTGCATGACATTTTCTGTCCTCTTTTTTACAATCACAAAAAAAATTGGTATGTATTTAAAACTCCTGAATTAAAATATGACAGCACAGAATAAAAAAACACAGAAACATTAATGATTTTTAAAAAATAATTTTTGTATGATTTGCTAATGACTAGGAAGTCAGGAAAACACTTGAGACAGAGCTTTCTCCTTCTGTGCTTGACTCCTCCCAGGGTTTGAATCCCTCATAACATCTCTGGAGCTCACACATATGAGAAACAGCTGCAGTTTAACTGTGCAAATGCTGCACTCTCTTTAGGTGGGAAGT
>NW_008692856.1:25827-58370 GCF_000695815.1 Acanthisitta chloris | reverse complement strand
AGAAAATTCAGCATTTTAACTAATGTCATTAAAAGGTTATATGGGGAAATAGAGCAGAATAGCTGAACTCATGAAAATAGGAGGAGGTATGTCAAATTTCATGTGTAATTCCTTTCTGTCCTGAATACGGACATGGTACACTCTAACAGTTTTTTTAAATGTTCAATATAAATAATATTATTGGGCAAATATGACCAGGTTGTGCCTTGGTTAAGACACTTAGGAATGCAGAAGATGGCAGTGAAAACCTAATTCACAAATTCTATGGTTTCACAGCTTGCCTTGTAAGTAATGCTTAAAAAAAAGCAAGAGGCACTCTAACAATCCTTGACCAGGAAAGGCTTTTTTATCCAGGAAAGGCAGTTCAACAACATTGCTGGTAAAAATGCACTGCAAAGAAGACTGAAAAAAGTACATGAAATATTAGAGAGTGAGCTGGTAAAGGAGTCAATGTTAGGGTTTGTTACTCTAAATATTTTGGTCTTTATTGTTCTTCAGTTCTTTAGAATTTAGATTTTTCAAAATTTTTGAGCAACTTTTTTTAAATCTTGAATGGATAATGTTGGGTCCAAAAAGTTACCCAGATGATGTAATTCCTTTATGTCTTTTCATGCACATAAAAATGTAATTTAGAACATGAATACAGAAAGATCACAGTTATGTTGGCCAAACTATCCTACTGCAATTCCCTCCCTTACAAAACTTCCTGGCCAACTCACTCTCATTTGGGATCCTGCAAACATGGCAGATACAAGACTCCAATACTGCACAGGTCACTAACCCTGGCCCTGCACTCCAACATCCTCCACATTTCTGCAAGGATCCAGTATGGAGACCTCTGCAACCTTGTCCAGCCTCACTGGCTTCTGTCAGTCTCTTAAACAGAAAACATCAAACACAGGAAATTTATTATCTTATTTCTAGGCTTCCCAGGTATGAAAAACACTTCCTTTGGGTGAATCTCGAGCTAGTTACTTCTCAAGTAAATGGAGAAATTCTGGCTTTATTGGAAAAAAGGCATTTTTTGTCTTGTCAGCTAAGGGATCAGGATAAAATAATTCCTTCTCTTTTATAATTGAAATGCCCTTTTAAATATTGTTTCTACAAAGGGAACAATTTTTTTTTATTAAATTCTGTGGGATTATTCACTTCACATTACTCTAACATAGCCCAGGGTTTTCAGTCAGAATGTGGAAGATAACTTCTGTCCCAAAGGCTTTTCAGTCAAAAATTACAAAAATACACAAGTAGGAAAGAAAGGTGTGCAGGAAAAAAAGTCACTCACAAGCAAAAAACTGGAGCAGAAGTAGGTGAACATCCAGCTGATTGTATCCCTAGAATTACCAATGATTATTATAGTCATTAATTTTTAATTATTTCTCTAATTGCATTTAATATGAAGTGAGGTGCTCCAGTCCCTTAATCATCTTCATTGCCCTCTGCTGGACCTGCTCCAGGAGCTCCACAGCTCTCTTGTACTGAGGAGCCCAGAACTGGGCACAATGCCCCAGGTGTGGCCTCATGAGGACTGAGTAGAGAGGCAGGATCACATCATCGACCTGCTGGCAATACTCTTCTTAATGCATGTTGGGATTCCATTGGCCTTCTTAGCCACAAGGGCACACTGTTGTCCACCAGAACCCCCAGGTCCCTCTCTGCAGAGCTGCTCTCCAGCAGGTCAGTGCCCAACCTGTCCTGGTGCTTGGGGTTATTCCTCCCCAGGTGCAGGACCCTGCACTTGCCCTTGCTGAATTTCAGTTGGTTCTGCTCTGCCCACGTCTCCAACCTGTAGAGGTCCCTCGGAAGGACAGCACAGCCCTCTGAGGCATCAGCCACTCCTCACAGTTTGTATCATCAGTGAACTTGCTGAGAAGGCAACTCTGTCCCCTCATGCAAGTCATTGATGCATTTGCCTATTTAATTCCAGAAATCCTCATTCACCCTCAGATTTTATGAGTTCCACCTTGCCATTTCTATTTCATATGTTTTGCCCCTTTCTGTTTAGTATCTTTTGTCCCTTCCCTACTGCCTAAGGGGATTTTTCCTGACTAGCTGTGAGGAATTTCCATTATCTCGACTTCCCTATTACCATAAAAGCACCCATAACCCAGATCAACTTGCAGTAAAATAAAATAGAGGAAGTATTTACAAATTGAAATAGAAAGACATTGTTGCAAATCTCTTGGGAGACATGAAAGTAAATGAAGAGAAAACAATGTACCCTACACACCCTAACACTAGAGTGCCTTAGTAGTCTCTTTGCAGCTGAAACACAATTAAGATATTTTTTTGCTTTCTAGATGTGGAGCTATTTCTCAATTTACTCCCTCATCTTTGCTTTTCTGGAAGATGATGTCACCTCGGATCCCATGTTTTTGTTTAAGCATCATGTTTGGGGACCTCTTCAGATTCAGAATTTCTTTCCTCCTTCTTATTCATCATCTCTTTATTACCAATTCAGTCAGTATGCCCTGAAGCACTGTGTCTCCTACCTCCAGGTGGGAAATGCAATGTCCCTTTGGCTAAGGAGTACTTGTTCTACTGCAACTTAAATTGCTTGTCAATTTGTTGTGAGGTCAACCTCACTGTTAGGTGGGGTAATTTGAAAACCCCAAGATAGTATTTTCTTTGGACAGAGCAAACTGTAGCTTGCATATAAAGGCAGAATTTGCTAATCATGCTTCGTGCCATTATATAGCTGTGATGACAACATGCAGAGCTTTATTGCCTCTTGTTTCAGACCAGCCCTCATGTCAAGAAGACCAGTTTGAATAAATGATAATTTTGTCATAACTGTACATTAGCCCTGTCTGTGACAGGTTTGTTCTTTGTCCTATTCCTTTGGCTGGCAGAATCTTCTTGTTCTCTGAATTACCCAGAACATAAATGAGGCTTGGCTGTTGGTGCTCAAATCCTCTCTAGAATTCCCTTTATGTTCTTCAGGAGGTAGATTTTCCTTTGTCTGTGATAATATCCCAAGGTACCCCATGATAATTCAGCATGCTGCAACTATTTGGTCCTTGTGTTCATTCTTCACTTGCATGCTCAGTTTTATGGACAAAATTTATTTTAATAAGGTAGGAGCAGGGAATTTTAATGGGTTTGGTTCAAACCATTGAGAGTAAAATATTTTAGCTTTTATGGCTAACAATAATTATGACTAGTACTAAATCGTATGTAATGAACTAGTCCTTGACTAATCACTTCAGAAGGAAAAAGTATAATATGTTCAAGCTACTGTATGCACATTTATTTCTATTACACTTTGTTCTTCCATTCTTTGAGTGTTGGCTGATTGACAAAAGTACATTTTTCAGAAAGTGCACAAATTTTAACATTTCCTGAGATATTATATATGAGTTTGCCTGCACATGTTGCAGGCTTTTGTGATAGCTTTTTAACACAACAGCACAGCAATAAGGGCCCAAATTACCTGAGACAAATTAATCTTGGTAACATGGTTCCAAACCCATAAAAATGTGCTCTGGGGAGCTACACATTATCAAGCAGGGAAGTGTACTGCAGCAGTTCTACCATCAGCCATTTTCCATGTCACTAATTATCTCTATTGCAAAGTGTTTAACCTTTGGAAAGGAGAGTGATAACAAAGAGGAATAGAGTCTCTAAAGTGGAAACTACAGGCCTTTAAGCACATATACCTATGCTATTTATTGTATAATATTGTTATTTATTAGCCCTGTAACCATGACACAGATATTTTTTAAAGTGTACAGAAAGAAAGTTACTCTACTTTAACTAACAGGTGCTTCCTAAAGATGCATCACAGTATTGAGTTCTGTAATAGGGAATTACTGATGCCTTTCAAGATCATCTATTTCATGGGTAGAAACAATATGGCAGGTTATATAAGGCTCTTAAGAGCATAGGCTAAGCATAAACCCCTAGAAAACCAGAAATAAGAACAGAATGATTTACAAAGAGCAGAAAACATGATTGTTTGGAAACTGGCAAGTACTACATAGCTTTTGTATGTGTTCCAAAATAATGGGACAAAAGTTCCCTACTTTTATCTTTTTTTAGCCTAGGTATGTATGAATAGCTAATAGGTATCTTCTGCTTGATGAAGAGAGCTATATTTTGAATGAAAAAAAGATGTCCAAGTTTGTAAGATCGGTTAAAACTGCTGTATTTTTAACTGATTTGTTTATTTGTTTTACCTTTAACAGTGGAATAATAAAGTCCAGGAAGAACAGCACAAAAAGCTAACTGCAGCTTTTCCCAAAAGTCTGCTTAAGTGTGGGTTTTTTACAGCATTTTTCACTGAAAGAAGAAAAAGGGGAAAAGTGATCTTAGGTCGCGATTAAAGGTTGTGTTCTTGGTGCTCCTCCAGGACTGCTTGTTTCTGACTCAGAGAGATTAATGCTCTCAAAGCTATGATACAGTCACGGTTCTGTGGTTGCACATTCATGATTTATGATGTCTGTTGACTCCTTTGTGAAATTGCCTCTGGAGAAATTGTTTGGGATAAGAAAGAAACTCAAGTGACCACTGATTTTGGATCTCTTTTGCAAACGATGCTTTATTGTGGGCTTCTTCAGGAAACCATTTGAAAGGGTAAATTTGGTTTGGGAACAATGAAGTAGACTGCAATTGCCACTGGCATGTTTCATAGCACAGTGCAGTTCAACGCTTCACTTTATGTCAAGACTGGCTAATTTCACAGGATTCCAGAAAAAAATAAAATTCAAAAGTACCTGCAGTTAGACTCCAAGTAGTGGAAAATAACTATCAATTAATCATCCCACCCATCAGATCTGAGAGAGAAGAGGTGATCATTTAGAAAGTTCTGTTTTCTGTTTTAGCTTTAAGTATGAATACCACATTTCATACCTTTTATTTTAGTAATTATATCATAGGCTACTAAATCTACAGGAGAGTTTTATTACTGTTAAAGGGCTTTTCCAATGTCATTTCATACTGATAGAAAGAGTCATTGCTCGGCTATTTAGTCAAATATATAGCTGCACACCAGTGTTATCAATTTGAGGTTATTTCTGCACCAGCACTCCTGCTGGGACAGAAACTCTCCTAAGAGGAAATATAGAGGTCAAACCCAGAAAGTATAAAATCTTTTACAGAAAAGGGGTGGGGGAAAAGATACTAATGTTCAACACAAACAGTAGCTGAAAATAATACCTACAGCTTTTAAATTTGAAAGCAGAGGCAAGCAGGGAGTTTTAGTGAGTCCATGCCAAAAACAAAGGAGCCCAGAAGATGGCAAGTCTGAGCAGGTTGTAGAGTAAAGAAATATAAAGGGCAGAGGAAATTCACATTTTTATACTTGGAGATTTCTGAAGCTTGATTTGTGCATGTAGCCCAATTAGGATCTCAGCTGTAGTTGAGGCATCTGAGAGCCACTGTGAACAAATGAATCCTGTAGTAATAAACCTCATTATTATGACCCACTAAAACTCTACTTGGGAAATGAGGACAAACATATCCTGATGGCTCTGTTCAAATATTAGCCAAAAATAGCTCTCAGTACAACTTTGTTCCCTCATTAGTAATTTTATTCATAAATTTCCCCTGCATATGATACATTGAACATTATGAAGAACAAGAAAAATTATGGAGTTTAAATTACCATTTGTAAAGTGCTATGTGTATATATTCTACTATGTCAGTCTTTTACTACAGTCATGTTTTATTATAACATAATAAAATGACTATAAAAACGTGTCCTCTGTGAAAGAGATACTCCCATGTGGTAACTTAGACACACTTCACTTTCCATTCTAAATTGATAATTGTAGTTTAAAATTATAAGTGGTAACCTGTGAATTGATCTAATGTAGTGAATGACTATTTTTACTTCATTATAGTCCACTTAGGGTTTTCTTCTTTGGATGATGAAACATTTTGATCATTAACACCACATTGCCTGAAAGAGCTGCCCTTTCTGTGAGGACTAGAGGGTCATTTGCACAGATAAGGTGAAATCTCAGACTTCTTTAGCTTTTACTGAGGAATGTCCTGTTTTATGGTTTATGGACAAATTTAGGCACATAAGTCCAGGTTCATAAAGGGGTTTGAACATAATAACCTTAACACTGCTACATCAGCATTGCTTTGATGATGGCTTTACAGTCCCACACCAAAAGCATAAGTTCCCTGAAAGTGTATTTTCCAGCTTTTGAAAGTGTTGCCCTCTTTTGGCTCACATGTCTTCATACAATTTCCCCCACATCTGCATATTTAACTTAAAAACCAGTTCAGGTCAAGTGTAATTGCTGGAAGACCTCAGTTCCTTCAGGGTAGCAGATGGCAAATCCCAGCTACAATGACTAACTCTTAATGTAAATTTTGGTGACACCCCCCACCTCAGCTGTTAAAGCCAATTAGCCATTCCTAGGCAGCATGAACACTTACAGACCATAATGACTGTTGCTTTTTACACTGTGTCTGTCTCATGAGAATAGAAATACATATATGTGGCAGTGCAACAAAACATTGTGTAGGATTTCCTGACACCTCTTGTATGCAAAGGTAAGCTCCTTGGAGGGCAGGATGCAGAGTCTGAAAAATGCAAGCATTTGGGGGTCTGATGAGTTTGTGTAACCTCTTCACCAAGGTGATGACATCTCTGGGAATGTGCCACAGTGTAAGGAATTCTGTGGATTGCTCCTCGCAGTTCAGTTGTACCTCAGCCCCACCATGGACAGGAAAGCACCTTGGATCTTGGATTGGCTGAGCATAGGTTATGGAAGACACTGATGTTCAAGCATTAAGCATATTGAGCAGATATTTTTTTCCCTTGCTTAAAGCACCAGCTTTAGCAGAGCTGTGCAGGCTCTGTTTACAGCATCCTAGCATGTCCTCAGACGTGCCAGGAAGCACTGCTGTTGAAATGAAAATCAGTCTTTGCCCTCTCTCTCATCGTTTGCAGTCACTTATCCATCCCAGGAGAGCTTTTTAAGAGAATCACCAGCAATTCTTGCCCGAGGTTCCAGGCATTCAAGTGATGATTCAGACGCCAATTGTGTGCTCACACTGAAGAGAGCGAAATCTCTATGGTAAGTGACAACTTTCAGTGCTGGAAGGGAGAATTATATAGCAGGATGAGTGAGCCAATCCATGGGGATGTGCAACATGCAACGACTCAGGAGTTTTCACTTTGGCAATATTTCACTACCCACATATGCTATATTGCACTAAAAGTAGCTTTGGAAGGATAAAAACATTTATCCTGTCTACACTAAAACATTTTGTCATTTTAAGGATCCCACTGATATATTTTCCACAGTAAAATATATCTATACCATTTGAAATCTATTTGGAGCTATCCTGTGATCATTTATGTGTAGTGCCAGCTGGACTGATTATCAGGACACTAGTGTATGCATATATTGGATTATTGAAGAAATGGTTCAGTGCTAGACCTGTTAATGTGGGAGTCTGTCAGTCATCATCATCAGAACTTACCCAACTGAGCATTTGTGAGTACATATTAAAAATCTGTTTGTTTGTGTGCATTTTGTGGTATTTGTTTTAATTATTTTTTTAATTAAGAAAAAAAGAAAAAGGTAAAGCAGATTTTAAAGGAAATACCCAAATGACTGAAGTGTAGTAGGCTTTTGGAAAAAAAGATTTCAGAGATTTCAGAGTTATACAGGGTAGGTGAAGATGCTAGGACTGCTCTGCTTGTTAAAAGTGATAACACACAGGTAAGCCAGGTGTGTGCATTGATGGCATAGAATTATTGGTATCTTCAACAGGATCTTATATTTGACAATAATCTCTATGAGCTACATATTTGAGACTACTCCATACATTCTCGGTGATGTCTGGTAAAGTGCTTAAATTCTACAATCCTGACATTTCAAATTCTGCAAGGTCTGGAACCCAGACTGCACAAGAGGGCTTTATCAGCACAGATTTAGCACATTGCATTTCTTTCAGCAGAGAGAAATTGCACATACTCAAGAAACACATGCTGGGTGGGTCAAAGGTTTTGTTTATCTCTCTTTCACCTGCATTATGTACTTGTCTCTAGTAAAGCAGTCATATTTGCTAAAGGCTCCACTGATTCCTTCCCTTCTTCATCCCCTTTTCATCCTGCCTCCTGGAGGGGAAAAATCTGTTTTCTTTTTAAGCAGCAAGTCTGGGTCTGCTACATCAGCAAGAGATGAAGTCCTTAGTGTTCCATGTTTTTAATGAGTAGTGTGAGGATGGTTGATTTGACATTGGTTGTACCAATAAAGTATGAATGTTTTCCCAGTTTTTACAACTGTATGTAATAATCTCTTGTACAACATTTCTTTTTCTCCAACAGGCCATGAAAATGTAGTATCATTATGAGTATAATTATGCTTGCTTTCTAGCTAGAAACACTAAACTCCAGAGAAATGAGGCTACTTTCATGAAGTTCCAGCCCACATGAGATGATGCAATGGGTCCTCGTGTCATGCCGTACCTGCTGGTGTGGAGCTGATACAATTATCTTGTTTTTTCTTCTCTTCTCTATCCCTTTTTTCACTCTAGGGGGTATTTACCTTTTCACTGAGTGAGGTACCTGCTTGTGATTTAAACACATAGTTTAAAAACAGCACTACATGAAATCACAGCTATTGTGACATAATGAAAAGGCAAGTAGCACTAACAGGATTGAGAGGTTTTCAAGGAACAAGGTTTGGAGAAATTGGCTGGGAAGGAAGAATTTATTCCTAATGAAAAGATGGGGTTTAGAAGTAGCAGAAACCTTCAGTTTTCAAGGATCATAAACCTTGAAAAAGTCTTCCCTCTTTGCCTGGATAAAAGCTTTTTGGAGGAGATTGATCACCTGGGACAGATCAAAGGTGTTGAATGGGCAGGTGATTCTTCAGGGAAAACTGAGCTTAGTCTGAGGGTTGCTGAGGGGGGAAAAAAGACCTCAGCCATGATACAGGTCTCAGGGGAAGGGCTGAGAAGCTTCTTGTCTATGGTGAGGGAGTTAAAGGGTAGAGTGGTTAAGTTGGAAATGCTCTTCCAAAGTAGGAGTACTATGAAGATCTTAAAGAAGACTGTTTGGAAGGGTAATTGTATAGCTTAAGGAAAGTGCTATAAAAATCTTGAAAGTAAGCCAATGATAATTTAGGAGTTGGATGGCTTTGAAGATAAAACGATAGTGGAACATTTCCTGCAGGACAAAAGAAGCTGCGGCAGGAAGCTGAAAGATAGTCTGGGTGGGAAGCCCTGGGTTCTCTTCTCTAGTCCTTGTCATTCTCAATTCCATTTGATAAATACAATTAATCCTACCTTAAAAGCAGATAACATATATATTGTAACTTTTCCTTATTATTTTTACTATGATCCATTTACTAGTTTGCTTAAAATTCCCTTTTCTAACAGTTAGGAACCACCTTCTAATTCTCGTGATTTCCAATTTCTGGCAGACAATTCTCTATTAGTCTGTATGCTTTTGTTCTCAAAATGACACTGCTTTCATACAAGTAGATCTTTTCAGCTGTGTGTGTGTGTAGGTGTGTTTATGTGTGTGTGTTTAGCCCAAGTTAATTAGGCTTTTCTTTTACAAGAGCAAACTACCTAAGCTCTTCAGCTGCTATTTGGTGTGCAAGCTGTATGTTCCCTATATCACTCAAGTTCCTGCTCTGCCTTTGGTTTTCACTAAATCTTCCTCTAAATAGGAGAATGATCATTACCTCTAGTCTCCTAAGGTGATGTCATCACCAATTTGACCATGTTTGTTAATGGTCTCCTGTATGTGCCTAAAATAGTTCCTCCATTCTCCTAGCTTTGCATTGCCTTTCCACAGCAGTGACACACCAGCTCATTGTCATCCACTGATAAAAACCTGTATGTAGTTCCTCATCTTTAGCTCATCTTTCACTCTTTCTGAACTATGCATTTTGTGCTACTTGATTTGATTTCAGTCCATACCTGTGACTCTTATTCTCAACCAGCTCATGGTGTGATGTTTGTTACGTTTGTGTCGATACAAAATTTGGAGGTGTCACCAGCAGATTTTATAAAAACTTCCTAATTGTCATTTTTAAAAACTATTTATTCATTCTGTGACTAAGCAAACTGTCCCAAGGTGGATGAACTCAAAATATGCTCCTTCCAGATTATGTTTTCTGGCTTTCAAAACTGTTTTGTTTCTTTCCTCCAGCTCTTTCTTCTGAAATCTTCTGTTACTATTGCCACTAGTAATTTCTTATTAAAAGCAGCTTACTGATATCCATGTAGATGAGCTATGTCCAGGTTTGTGCCAGTATGTGCCTGCTTCTTGATTGAAAAACTGAAATTTATCATTTGTTTTTCTGGATAGGCCTGTTAAGCAATGCTTCTGAAAATATGTCTCATCAATACAATTGCTGAGTAGCTGCAAACACAACAGGAAACCTCTCTTTCCAGGAGGGCTCAAAGCTGAGACTGACGTAAAGAGGGAGGATCAGGACTTCTACATGCAGAAGAGGTCAATAACGGAGCCAAGAGTTGAACTCTTCAGTCTCTGCTGAGTCCTCTTTCTTCTCGTTTGTTGTGTATCAGGGGAAATATTAGTCACACCTGTACAGAGACACTGAGACATCTGGCATGAGTGAGGTAACTCTACATCCAAATTATTTTACCATTTTACCCCCAAACTGACTTCTTCAATAGGACTCTGGATTTTTTGGCATTTGATCCTCCCTTCTTCTTCCTTTTGGCATTGCTTCAGTCACAGCCCCTTGTAAATTAATTCAGTGCTGCATTTACCAAGCTTTAAAGCTGTGCAGGGAAACGTTCCCTATAGACTTCTTATTCTTCAACTACACCCTTGCTTATCATTTTATATCTCTTCTTCCACCAAAACCTACAAGAAAACACTTTTTTGTAAAGGGTCTTTGTTTTGTCTGCTAAATCCCTTCATATAAATTTAACTCTACAAGGCAACTAATTCAAAACTATCAAGCATCTTGTGGAAGTACACAGCAAAAAATCTAACACTGAATGCATAGAGCATTACTGAGCCAAGCAGCATATGTTTGTTCTCCAATCAATAACATTTTACGACTAAATTTGTTTCAAGGCAATTAGAACAATAAAACATGTTTACTTAAACTCATAAGCAGTCTCCTCTCCTGCCTTTTTAAGAAAAGAAGTAGCATATTTTCTGTTGTTGTTAAAAAATTATAATTTAAAAACAAAAAACAGAAAGGAAAATGTGCACTGAACATCTGGCTTTCAGTGAGGTCTTGCTCTCTCCTAATTTTTCCAGCTGTGTTGGCTCTTTACTTTGATGGATCCTTGCTGAAGCATCCCTAAAGATCATTTTCCTACTGATTGAATGTCCTTTGGCCATCTTCCCATTTTGAGAAGAGAAAGTAGGAGTGGATACCACACATGAACTCAGCTCAAATGGGACTAAACTGTCCCCTCCACTTTCAGGCACAGCTGGAATGAGGAACTTGAAAGTATAAATAAAACCCACAAAAAGAAAACAAGAAGCTTCAGTCAGAGAGCTATGTCTACTTACTATGAGCTGTCTGAGTACCCTCACCTACTCTTTAGCTATCTGAACTCGTCTGATCAGGGCCAACCAGGATGAAATGCAACCACGTTAAAAATTCACCATTAAGCAGACTAAGTGAAATGTGACCTGCTGAGCGTGGGGCTGGAGAGGTAGGTGGTTCACAGAATCACAGAATCAGTCAGGTTGGAAAAAAACATTTTGTCAAAACCAGTGTAAAATGGCATCATGCTGTCCCTCAATTTTCTACTCAGTTCATGGAGTACTTCCTTTTATTCCCTTGCCCATGGCTGACAGCACTTTTTGCAGTCTCAGGAAAGTTTCTCCTTCAAGGATAGGACTGAATCAAAAAATGTCAGTTACCCTAAGGTGTAAACACCTGTTATGATAAGGGTTCTCATAACTTTGGCTGGGATTTCCTAGGCAGAAATACTCATTCTACAGCACATGTGCACATACACAGTGAACATGACACATTTGGGAAGAGCTGTATAAAAAAGTATTGCTGACCTGAGGCTGTGTAGTCAGATTTCAATAGGGTCTTTTGGGTTTATGTGACATACACAGGTTAACAGCACAGGATTCATGCAGTCCTCTACATGTGTGCAGCAGGGACTTGTAGAAAATAGGCCCAAATCTTTTCATTCCAAATAGGATTATACATAAATTCTAGGTGGAAAATAGCATATATTTGGAAAATGTAAACATATGGCAATTGTACTTAGTCTCCTTAATCTGATTTCTGCAATAGAGGACAAGAAAAGTCAGTTTCCTGCTTTATAATTTCAATTTGACCTACAGTGTCTTGATCTGAATACATGGATGATATATAAGTTGTTTCAATGGTTATACTTGTTAAAAACAGCCAGATAAGCTGAAAACAGTCTTCAGCCTGGTTTTTCACCAAGAACAAAGCAGAATTATTTCAAATCCAATGAAACAAAAATGACGGGTAAATGCTGGGGGTTTTATTGTATGTGAATCAGCTGTGTATTTTATCTTCATGCTGCATGATTCAAATTAGTGATGGTAAAACTTCATCATATTTGACATTTACAGTGTCATAACCACCACAAAATTTGGACACAATTCCATATCCTATTTTCTTGGCTTTGCACTGGATAACACTTTTCTGGTTTTGCAATTTTGGCTTTAGCTGAACTGGAAAAACTGTACAGAGGTATCCTTGAAATTCTGGTCAAGGAAATCTGATTTCTTGTTCCTTACATGTAGAGTCTGCTTTAAGTAAACATTTTTTCTTCCAAGAGAGCAAGTTTCTTGGCAATTATTTTAACATTATTCTAATGTTGCCTATTTGTCTGTATAAAGCTACCAGTCTGTTAAAGATCATTGTTCCAAAATCACTTTTTAAATGCACAATTTAAGCTATAGAAAACAACTGAGCAACTCAGGAAACTCAGCTTTCCCTCCTCCCCAAAGACCCAAAGGAAGCAGTTATCACTTTTGTCTGAAAATTATTTAGTTTGTTGTTTATCTCATTGGGCATCATGGGTTTATAGTAGCTCTAGAAGAGGATGTGCCCTCTCAAAGTACCAGTTGCAATCTAAGGATTTGTATAATAGTCTGGGAAGTGAAGAACTTGGACATATGTATATACTCACATTACTTGGATACAAATGTTAAAATATGTCACAAGCTCCTTATGAGGATCTGGGCAAGAATCTCTCCTCCACAGTTAAAAGTTGATGAAATAAAATAACAAGTTGACACATCCCTCCTTTATAGACATTTCGTGGTTTAGGCATCACCTTGTTCTGCTCTTACTGGCTTTGCTTTCCTGTCCGTAGATAACACCGTACATCAAACTGGGTCCTGTTCTCTCTAACAGATGGTCAGGTCCCACAGAGGGATTTGGGCTTGTAACCAATAATGACATTTCAGTGCTGCAGCAGCAGTGTGTGTAGTGTATTGTCAGATGCAGTGTAATATGGAGGAATTGTTTGTTATAAACTGAGGTCCCTAATGCCTTTTTTGAGTGGTTGTCCAGGAGGGAAGGTTAAAGATCTCATGTGTTCTCTGTCAACCCTGTGCCTCCACAGTGTGAGAAAAGATTCATCTGTCAGTGTCCTTTTCTCAAAAGAGTAGCCTTGTTGGCCAGTGTTATCTGTTCTTCTACAAAGTGACCAATCTGTTTGAGGTTTTGTTTGTAAAGGACACAGCACAAGCTAGTCAGCAAACACAACTCCTGATTTTTCCCTCGTGAAGATCCAAGTGAAAATTACCTAATCACGTTTGCATGGCATGTGTTTAATTATACTGTTTCTTTACTTGGCTTGCAGATTTTTGGGTGAGACTTGGGTGAGACTTGCCTTTATGAATTAAATCTGGCCAAAGTGTGGATGGCAGAGTTTTATATACACATATTAGTTGCTTATTTTTTTAATTTATATTACATATTACTTGCTTTAGTTCACAAACGAGCTCTCTCGGGTTAGTGCAAAGGCTTTGCATAACGCTCTGAGGTCATGTGTGCATGGACTGGATGTGACCTTGCATGTTTATATGCTAGCAAGTTGTAAACACAATATATAGTTTGAATGTTTCATTGCAGAGGGTGCTCCACCCTCTCTCTTGCTCTGCTAGTTCAAAAACTTGGTGAGAACATGGGAAAATATTATATACAATGAAGGGCAAGAAAAGAAAATCTCTAATTGATATTTTGGCATGTAATGAAGATCTTCATAGATTTTACATTTGTACAAAACAATAACTTCATTAATCCCTCTGAACTGTGTTCTCTATTGTTTTCGTCTCTAACTAAAACCTTTGCCTTTAGGAATCAGTCCAAAAGATCAGAAGATTATTATTCCATTATGGACTGCAGATTGTATGTGTAGATTTATATGTTAAAATTGCCAAATTAATTGATGTGTTATTATTTTTTAAATCTGAAATTGGCTGTTTGGTCTATGGCTTGGCATAACATTGTGATGTCTCTAAACACAAAAGAGAGTGCTTTGGAATGCAAAGTGCCTGAATACTGACGTCAGGTCATTGTGTTTCAGGTTGCAAATCAATATATCTTTTTGAAGTGACCTGCATTTGAAAATGAAGTGTTCAAGGCTACAATTGGTTTTAAATTAGTAACTGTAACTGAAAGCAAATGGCAATTTCATGACAGAATTTTCACCAAATCCATACTGTTGGAACCAAAATGGTAAATTTCAGCAAAGATAAACTTTTTGATGTCTACATAACAGCAACATTGGAGAGACAATGACATAGTTGTTTCTTATCATGTCTTTTTAGGGTGGTTGGGAGAAAGACCTCAATCATTTTGCTCTTCTTGTAAACAGAGTGACGGCTTAGATAATACTCCTACTTCTGATGTTCCTTAGCAACGTACTGTGAAAACACAAACATGCTGCTTTATTAACTGTCCCACCTTAACTGTGTTTTAAGTGCACTTGGAGGATATGTTCTCAGATAATTGTGAAGGGGCTCACGCAAAAGTCCACCTCTGGCCATGAGGTGCATGCTGCTGGAACCTGCCCTATTGGGCAGCACGGGAGCTGCTTACCCAAAAGAGTGGGCTCATTGGGTATCATGCAATGTAAAGCAGAGGGAAAACTGCTGGCAATTTGCTGTGGTCATGAAGGATCTGGAGAAGTGGGTGCAGAAGGCCAGGTAGAATGGCTCATGTGCTAGGAAATGTGGGCAGATGAAGGTGTTGCCTTGAAGGGTTTTGAGCAAGAGATCAGGTAATGGCCTCAGATCAATACTGTTGGCAATGGACCACGTGGGAAACTAGAGCCTGAACCAAACCTGCAGAAAGACAGCGATGTGTAAGAGCATCAGCAACGACACTGAAGGGCCAGAAGTGGTTGTAGGAGTTACTGACACTGTTCATGGATATGAATAATCTTAGTCTGTATTTTCATATACACACAATAGAGAACACGTTTATTGCTGGAGAACAACTCTTCCTTCCTCCTCTTCTGTTACTATATTTTGGTGAGAATACTGAGCTCCCCTGAAGGACACAAACTTCTCATTTGTTGAAAAGTGTGGGCCCCATTCCTGAGGATATTTTATGCCTTACAAATTGGGTTTGACAGGGAACTAAACAGTTAACATATTTAAACCGCAAAGCAATAAGGAAGTGATATTTTGGATAGAAAGGTGGGCAAAATCCAGTTTTAGTTTTATGAATGACTACATTCCATTTTTCACAAGTGGCAGTCCTGATGGTGATGAAAAGTGGTTTTGTTGCAAGCTGAAGGGCAACGGCTACCTTGTGAATGTAATAAGCTAAAATTAGGGGACTAGAGACATGACGCATGTTACATTTGATTTGTTTATGGTGCAAAAGTCAAGGAATGAAAAGTCTGTGGGGGTTCAAAGAGAAATCTTTATGTTTTCTGATGCTGGCCTACATTCTCCTAATTCTTTGTAAGGAATAAATGACACATACTAAAGGCAGTATGTAACACGTTTTTTTGGTCTAGAAAAATAGAAATCACATAGTTCATACCAAGTAGGCATGCTCATAATCCTTTCTAGAATGCAAATCTTAAAACAGTACACAGATATGTTTAAAAGTCATTAATTTACACACAGCTTTCAATGTGAAAAACAGGGCAGATATTTGGCATAAATTGAGATCTATATTGTTTCAGCTATATTGCTAGCACCACTTATTGCTGTGGCATATTGGCAGAAACATCAATCAGCAATCTACTTTTCTAAAACATACTGATTTCTTTCAGGTTCTGATATTTACTTAGTATCTGGCTGCAATAATAAAAGCACTAAGACACATTTCTTCATTTTGTTTATCTTTATTTGACATGTAGTAATAGGGTATTGTTCTTTTTTAAAAATGTCTTCCTCTTATCCAGTGTCAGCATTGATTTGTCTTTGCTGAGTTAGAGAATCCTTTTCTTATTACCTTCTTGAGGTCTAAATGATGAATATGCAAAATTACGATCTTAAGTAGTGTGTAATGCGTGAGGCTGGGAACCAAGGCAACATTTCTCCCTCTAAGTGACAAATTTATGACTTTGGACTATGGTTATTCTTCATGTAAGGCTGAAAGGCATAATTAGTGTTTGCAAAGTAACATGAGATTCTTGGATGAAAGGCACTATATATAATAAGTGTGAAGTGTTTTAACTGAAGAAATGTGAGCTGGCAAGTACAGTGGGGAAGGACATAACTGTGCAGCAGTCACAAGAATATGTTCTACCCGCACCAAAATGCATCAGTAAAGTTATCCTAGTCTGCTGGTATTATTAGGTCATTTTGGTTTAAATCTGAACTTTGCTGTAGTTACTTGCTTTTTCTTCTCCTTTCCTCACTTCACAGTATTGATACCTACAACTAAGGAAAAGCTGTAAATGTTTCTTCTGTTCATCCAGAGAGAAACGGTTGTAAGAGGAACTTAAGAAACTCCTTTTCAGAATGGTTCTACTTCATGATAATAACCAGTTTTTAGGTAAAGGAATTAACAAATACAGTACCATTTGGGGACTCTTCAATGGGCTTGCTAAAGTAGCATTTCCTAGATGAGCATGCTTGTGCAGAGGTCTTTAGGAATCTATACAGGACCAGGATCAGACAGCCTCCTGATTTGGTTAACCACAATATCATCCTCTCTTAATTGAAAAAAAATAAATAAAATCCCTGAGTTGCCTTCTTTTTGTTTGGTTGGTTCTTTTTTTTTTGCTTGCTTGCTTGCTTGCTTTGGCTTTGGTTTTTTAATTTGAAAAAAACCTCATCACCATTTGGTTTGATGCAGACAGCTGTTTCATTTTGACTTATAACATTTTTCACTGCTAAGCCTATGGATGGTGCCTGATGACCTCTGGCCTTTGGCCTCTCTGCCTCAGGAAAAGAGTGTAATTGCCACAATTGCTGATTTTGTCTTGAATCAAAACTGTAAACTGCAAAAGATTTATCTACTGCTAAGTAAATATATAAGTATTTATCTTACTTTGCAAGCTAAAACATCCACACAGTTCCTAATTCTGCTTCAGTCCTGCACACTGATCTTTACCAACACATCAGACTGGTGCCATGCTGTGATTTTCTGCACATGGACACTGGAAGGGAACATGTAATGGCCTTCCTGCCACATTTTGAGAGTTGTCCTTTGGATCACTTATCGCAGAGAACATGGCCAGTTTTGATGAGGCTCAAGTAGGAACATTGTTTTTAATTAGAAAAAGACAAATACAGAAAAGATTTGTTTTGATATTTCAATAATTGTTTTTGGACTAAAATCTCGAAGATTATTGCCCTTTTTTTTTTTATGTCCAAGAGATTAAGTACTCGCTGTATTGTTTATAGAAGAAACTGGCTGTATTAAACCCTTAATATGTTAAATACTGTCTAATAATACTGGCTGTATTTCTCAGGAAGACAAGGATCAGGATTTTCTATAAAGTATACTTGTCCAAAATTTTAACTTTACAATTCTGTTCATGTAAATCTTGACTTGAGATGCACCACTTTACTTTCAATAGTACAGGATTAATCTCACTTTATTCTGGCTACCTACAAAATCCCTTTCTGCATCTGGCTTGTCTCCAATGGGATCTGTGCAGTCCATTCAGTGATAACACTCTCTTAGGGAACTTTTCTTCTTTCCTATTGTGGTGTCTGCTTTAGAATCCTAGAATCATAGAAGAGTTTGGGTTGAAAAGGACCTTTAAAGGCCATCTAGTCCAACACACTGCAATCTTCAGCAAGATCAGATTCCTTGGAGCCCTGTCCAGCCCGACCCTGAATGTTTTCAGGTATGGGGCATTTACCACCTCTCTGGGCAACCTGTTGTAATGTTTCACCACTCTCATCATAAAAAAATGTCTTCTTTATATCTAGTCTTAATCTACCCTCTTTTAGTTTGAAACCATTACCTTTTATTTAGGATAGGAAATTATTGCTATTAAAAAGATTAATTTAGCAAGTAGTACAGATGTAACCATCAATTTTTGATCAGACATATCGCACCATTAATGTTTAACAACTATCCTTTTACTTGATGACAATTGCTAACATTTCAGGGAAAGCTGCAGAGTATGACAATGTACTCATCTGTCCAGTGTCTATAAATACACACTTTATGAGTATTTCCTGCCTACACAAAAGATAGTAAATGTCAAAGAGAACATCAACACGTTGGAGGACTGATAAAAAAATAAATTGTTGTATATATATATTCAGATAAAGGATGTGATATTCATCTAACCCAAGACCTGAAGAGGTTGTTTCAGCTGCATATATAACTTGGTAGTGTTTCATCATTTCCCACATTTTCCTGGAGACACTGGCTGGTTGTGGCTTGGACAGGTGTACTCTTTGCTGGGTCAAAAACCAGAGAGTGGTGGTGAATGGAGTTAAATCCAGTGGTGGCTGGTGACAAGTGGTGTTTCCCAGGGCTCAGTATTAAGGTCAGTCCTGCTTAATATCTTTCGCAACAATCAGATCAAGAGGGTCATGGGTGAGTGAGTTTGCAGCTGACACCAAACTGGGTGGGAGTGTTGATCTGCCAGAGGATAGGAAGGCTCTGGACAGTCTAGATTGGTGGGCTGAGGTCAATTGCATGGGGTTCAATGAGACCAATGCCAGGATCTGTACTTGGGTCACAATAACCCTATAGAATCATAGAATGGTTTCAGTTGAAAGGGACCCTAAAGGTCATCTTCTTCCAACCCCCCTGCCATGGGCAGGGATGCCATTCAGTAGATCAGGTTGCTCAGGGCCCCATCCAATCTGTTCTTGAACACTTACAGGGATGGGGCATCCACTTTTCTAGGCAACCTTTTCCAGTGCTTCACCACTCCCTGAGTAAAGAATTTCTTCTGAACATCTAATCTAAATATGTCCTCTTAAAACCACTGCTCCTTGTCTTGTCACTACCTGCCTGTATAAAAAAGTCCCTCTCCCTCCATTTAAAAATTCCCCTTAATGTACTGGAAGGCTGCAATGAGGTCTTCCTGAAGCCTTCTCTTCTCCATGCTGAACAACCTCTGCTCTTTCAGCCTATCTTCATAGAAGAGCTGTTCCATCCCTCTGATCATTGTTGTGGTCCTCCCCTGGAGCTGCTCCAACAAGTGCTGAGGAACCCAGAGCTGGATGCAGTACTCTTGGTGGGGTCTTGCAAGGACAGAGCAGAGGCAGAATCCCTTGACCTGCTCACCACACTTCTTTTGATGCAGCCCAGGAGCATTTGGCCTTCAGGGCTGCATGTGCACGCTGGCAGCTCATGTACAGTTTTTTGTTCACAGGAACCTCCAAGTACTTCTCCACAGGCCCCCTCTTAATGACTTCTTCTCCCAGTCTGTACTTATACCTGCGATTACACTGACCGAGGTGCAGGACCTTGCACATAGTTTTGCTCAACTTTATGAGGTCCTTGTGGGCCCACTTCTCATGCTTGTTCAGGTCCCTCTGGGTGACATCAATTCCTTCTGTTGTGTCAACTGCACTGCTCAGTTTCTTGTCATCTGTAAACTTGCTGGGGGTGCCCTTGATCTCACTGTCTATGTCACTGATGAAGATATTGAAAAGCACAGGTCCCATGACAGAGCCCTGAGGGACACCACTTGTCAACAACCTTCACCTAGACCTAAAGCCATTGACCACAACTCTCCAGCTCCATCCATCCAATTCCTTATCCACTGAATAGTCCATCCACCAAATCCATGTCTCTCTAATATTGAGACCATATTGGAGACCTTACAAAAGCCGAGATTGATGACATCTGTCAGTCTTCCCTTGTCAACTGTTGCTGTCACTCCATCACAGAAGGCCACCGGATTGGTCAGGCATGATTTGCCCTTAGTAAAGTCTGGCTGCCTCAGATCACCTCCTTGTCTTTTATGTGCCTTAGAATATCTTCTAGAAGGACCTGCTCCATGATCTTCCCAGGCACAGATGTGAGGCTCACCAGTTAGTAGTTCCCTGGATCTTTCTTCCTCCCCTATTTAAAAATGGGAGCCAAGTTTCCCTTTTTCCTGTCACTGAGAACTTCACCTGACCACCATGACTTTTCATATACGATGGAGAGTTGTTGTCAACAACATCAGCCTGTTCCCTCAGGACCCTGGGATGCATGTGATCAGGTCCCATACAAGTGTGGCTATTCAGCTTCATCAAGTAGTCCCATATCCACTCTTTGCTTATAGTGGGAGGGACTTCTCTTCTTGCACACCCACACAGAGTATCAGGGGCTTGAGAAAAGTGTGAAGTCTGACTGCCAGTGAAGACTCGGGCAAAGAACTCATTGAGTACCTCAGCCTTCTCCATATCAGTTGCCACCAGTTCACTCGTTTATTGCAGGGCTAAACTCTTCTTGGCCTTTCTTTTTCGATCTACACACTTATAAAATCACTTGTTATTCATGTCTCTTACCAAGTCCTTTTCCAGCTTTGCCTTTGCTTTCCTGACCCCATCCCTACACATTCAAGCTATATTCAAGCACAGGGTGTGCTCTGCCCAGGTCACTTGTTCCTGCTTCCACCAGCTGTGCATTTCTTTCTTACTCTTCAGCCAGAGGAGCAGGGCAGTGATCATTCCCCTTGAACTGTTGTGCTGGTTTCCAGCCTGCCTTGCTCAATTTTCTACACACTGGGATAAAGACCTCTTGCGCTCTACACGCAGCAATACAAAGAAAGACTGTCTGGAAAACTGCCTGGCAGAAAAGGACCTGAACATAAGCTGGCAGTGTGCCCAGGCAGCCAAAGCCAGTGGCATCCTGGCTTATATCAGAAATAGTGTGGCCAGCAGGACTAGAGAAGTGATCGTTCCCCTGTACGCAGCATTGGCTAGGCTGCACCTCAGGTACTGTGTTCAGTTCTGGGCCCCTCACTACAAGAAGGACATTGAGGGACTGGAGCAGCTCTAGAGAAGGACAATGAAGCTAGTGAAAGGTCTGGGACACAAGTCTGATGAAGAGTGTCTGAAGGAGCTGAGGTTGTGTAGCCTGGAAAAAACAAGGTTCAGGGGAGACCTTATCACTCTGTGCAACTGTCTAAAAGGAGGTTGTATCCAGGTTGAGGTCAGTCTCTTCTCCCAGGTAACAAGTGATAGGACTAAGGGAAATGGCTTCAAGTTGTGTCAGGGATGTTTTATGTTGGATATTAGGAAAAATGTCTTCACTGAAAGGGTGATCAGGCATTGGAACAGGCTGCCCTAGGAACTGGTGGAACCACCATCCCTGCAAGTGTTCAAAAGGCATGTGGACGTGGCACATGGGACATGGTTTAATGGTGGACTTGGCAGTGCTGGGTTAAGGGTTGGACTGGATGATCTTAAAGGTCTTTTCCAACATAAATGATTCTAGGAACCCAGTGTCCTAAACATGATGACCACCATTCTTAGTGTAAAGCTGCAAAAACATTTGCTTTAAGAAGGGCTGCAAAGGGTTTTTTTAGGTTTTTGGTTGGTTGGTTGGTTTGGGTGGGGTTTTTTTTGCAGGGCTGGTACCTTCTTTTGTTTTAATACAGGTGTTTTGGAGGAGGGTTTGCGGGGGGTTTTTTTGGTTGGTTGATTGGTTGGTTTGGTTTGGGGTTTTTTTCACTACAAAGGTTAGTAGAACTTGTATCTACTTATAAGGCAGGATTAAAGAAAAAGTTGAATATAACACAGCTCCTAGTCTGAATTTCTTGATCACATGTTTGTTTAATCCATTATATAATGATGGGCTTATTTAGAAATAAGGTATTTATTTCACACTTGTCACAAATTTAACTATTGCAGACACAGACAGCCTTTATTTGATATATTTTCAGTTGGATTTGTTCTTCTTTTTCCTAATAAAATACCCCCAAACTCCTGTAGTTCTCACATAACCCATCTAGACATGATTTCAACTTCATGCCTGCCAATTTGAAAACAGAAAACAGACTACTTGGAATGTGAAAAATAATTTTGTTCCTTATGAGCAAGAAACTGGTTTTTCGCTCTTCCAGGGAGATTACCTTTTATTCACTTTAAATGTGCTCATTTAGTAGGGCCTCTGAAGGGGAGAAATAGCTGCTGCTGCTGAATTATCTGCACTGTGTTAAGTAATAAATGTAAAAAAAATCAAATTCTAGAAGATATGCCAAGAAAACAAATCGCAGAGAGTATTCACATTTACAGTTCTAGTTATCTGTCCACATTTTTGAGGCCTCTACACTTGGTGTCATTCACATTACAATGGGTCTATTTTATGTTTTTCAAATACCCTTTTGAATGCCCATGAAGTCTCAGATTTGGAACTAACTTCATGGTGTCTTTAGACTATGCTATATTCTTTTCTGAACACATTTCAGATAATGCCTTAGCAAATGCCATCACTACCACTTTTTGGCCAAGATTTGCCTTAAGGATATTGCCCCAGCCTTGGCCAAAAAGAGCCATGATGTTTTGGCAAGGTCTGTAGTCTTTGCTATCTAGTAGTCACAAAACAGAAGCTGGAAGAGATATTCCTGGATTATGGTTTGCCTCAAAACTTGGTTTTGTAGCCTGACCAGAATTGCATCCAGGATGTCCAAAGATCCATTTGTGATAGTTGGGAGCTAGAGACTCATCTGCAGCTACTGAAGGATTGTGTACATGGGGAAATTGATTGGTAAATGCAGAGTGGAATAAGCTTCAGTATCTGCATAATAAATACATCAAAGCTCTCCCTGCATTCTCCATACCTTCTCCCAGGTAACTAACCTCTTCTCCTGGGCAACTAGCAACAGGAGAAGAGGAAATGGGCTCAAAGCTGTACCAGGGGATGTTCAGGTTGGACATCAGGAAGAATCTCTTCACTGAACGTGTTGTCAAGCATTGTAACAGGCTTCCCAGGTAAGTGATGGAGTCACCATCCTTGGAAATGTCCAGGAAATAACTGGATGTGGCACTTAGTGCTATGGTTTAGTTGACCTTGGGGTGTTCAGTCAAAGGTTGGACTCCATAATCTTGGAGGTCTCTTCCAATCTTAATGATTCTATGGTTCTATGATTCTGTTAATAAAACTACGGAATAAAAGTTATGTGCTATGATTTGTAGCTCCCTTGCCAAATTGAGTTGGAGCTTTGCTTTTTCTCACAACAGTGGCAAATTACAGAACAGATATTTCATCACATACATGCTGCTTTTCTACTTTTATTATCTGATTTTATCCTTCAGTTTTCACAAATGGGAAAGAGGAATTAGCAGTAAAGCAGTTGCAGCTTTCCCCAAGAGAAATGTCTCCAAATAAATTATTGCTTCAGAAATGATAGGAAAAGCACTTCTTTCCACTCACTGAAGGTCTATGTGTATCTGTAAATAGACAATGTTGCTTTGCCTTAGCTAATGAATCTACATATTTATAAGATCTCTGAAACAACTTCCATCTAAATTTCAACAATCTCTAAGCATTTTAAGTGTTACTCACAGAGATTTTAGCAAATCCTTCAATAATTGCTCAAACCAGTGAATATATAATATGCACACACTCCTATGTGTGTGCATATTATATTTAAAAAGTCCATATTTACTTTAAGCAAAGAATCATCAAAACACTTTTTGAAACTCTTCAATATCAGTTCATTAAGAGCACAGGTAAAAGGAACAACTTCAGCTCTTCAGCTGGCATCCCTAATGTAACCTAAAAAAGGGATTCATACATTTGTGATATTTTTAATAATTTCTATCTCAGAATTTAATTTTCAAAATGATTATTTCCAGTGATTTTTTTATTCGGTATTTGGATAGCTTCTCAAAATAGACCTTGAGTCAAAGCATAACAGTTTCAAAGCCTAACAAATATGAAATGAATACAGCAATATCAACCCAATTACCTTATTGTGAGTGTTCAGTATTTTTAGTTCCCAAGAAAAATAAATGTTGCCTCTGAGATTTGTGACTATAAATTTTCTTGTGAAGAGTATGTCCTAAACCTCACAAACTGAACTGAGCTGATAACTTTTTATTTTCAGAAAACAAGGTAAAACAAAGTAATGTTTACCTTTCCTGAAAATTTGTCCTCCCAAAGCTCTATGTTGCAATCAGTGTTGAGCTTATCTTCATACTCATGCAGAGTATGATCTGGAAAAGACTTTAAATACCATGAAGGACATTTATGTACAGCAGATGAATTTTCTCATGTATCTTTGCTCCATTGATCAGAGAAATCAATTTAAAAGGGGAAAAGAAGGCAGATACATAACATGTGGTTTGTGTTAATGTAAAAGTGTTCAACTAGGGGAGGTAGGTTTGAGCTCAAATGTTCAAATCTGATTCCAGAATGGCTGTATAGTTTAGAGAATGTTCAGATCCCACACAGACTTTCCCACAAGGAAATGGAGATTTCATATGAGCTTAATGTTTTGATGACTGTATTTTCTCTCTGCCTCAATATTCTTTTTAAAAAGCTCATGGCTTCTCCATAACAGGGTAGTTGAAAGAGACCTCAGATATATCATGGATTGAAGAGATCACAGTAAACTGACTTTGAGTGAGTACAGGAGTTTTCTCATATGCTTCCCTGACTTCAGCACAGTTTTGGGGGAAAGCTGAGATCATATTCTGGGACAGTAAGAGACATTTTTGCTGCTTTGGCTTCCCAGCTGGTTAAGATGAGACCTGCCTTTCCATATTGAATGTTATGCATTTGTTGGGTTTACTGGCAAGTAAAGAGAGCATTATGCAAGTTCAGCTGTCTCAGGATGTTGGGAGAGATATTTTTTTTTACAGATATTCTTAGCCATTCAATACCAACTTGTGGTAAAAAGCAAGACTTATCATGTTCTTCTATATTTTTATGTCCATTGCCCCCTTTCTGTGGAAAGCAGCTAGCTTCTCTGTATTTCCCCAAACCACACTGGTTTTAGGGCACCTGGTTTGGTTTTTGTTGTAATATGGCTCAAAATTGAGACATTTGCTGTTTCTACGAACCGAGGACACAGAAGAGGACAAAACACTGGACTGATCCACAGGAAGCAGAATAAAGTTTCATGTCTGATGTAGTTCAATAGCTGACCCCGTGAAAAACAAAGTATTGAAGGAGGAATAGTGGGAGAGATGACCAAAGCTAAAAAAAACTGGAGCAGAGAAGTAGCATCTTGCTTGAAAAACAAAATAGCTAGTGGTGGCTATTTTAGGAGTGTTCAAAACCTTAGCCAAGAAATGAGAATGGTCTCCCTGAACTGTAGGGCAGATCCCACAGTGCAGGTAGGAGAAGGTACTTCTTTTGACAGTGCTCTCAAAGATGGGAAAGTGTTTGGGCTTGTAAAATGTCCATCAGTTATAACTGCAGCTACAAAACAGCAATAGCCAGTGCCTACAGAGCAGCTTATTAGTGTGTAAAGTTAAGCAGTGTCAATTTCCTCATGTTCAACAACTATTTTGTAGAAATTCATGCACAAAGTTTACAGTGAATCTTGAAATTAAGGCTCACCTTTTATTTGGTCCTGGTTCAACATCCACCTCCAAGACTTTTTGTGGTTTTATCTATATGGCACAATGCAAATTGTGATGCAGAAACTGCCAAACTCAGGCTCAACTACCTGGGCCTCATTAGTTATGCCTGCTAGAGAAAAATGCAGCTCTAAAGGAGTTAAAGCTAATCAAGGTTTTAATACTTGTATTTGGTATCTCTGAAGGTCCCCTACACTGCACTTTCTCCACACACTCTTTTTGGATTGTCAAACTTTCCCCTTCAGCAACCTGAGGAGCTTCTTGCTGCTTCCAGTTTGTCATGTTCATCGCCTCCTTTCCTTTACAGTGGTGTTCCAAGGTCTTCTTAGCACCAAAAACCAGGTAGGAAGTAATCCTAGTGGCTAAAGGGCATGAATCCACACTTTAATTGCTCCAAACTATGGAGTTATAATAGGCAACGTGGAAGGTAGAGGGTAAAGGTCAACCCTGTCTATAGTAAAAGATTATTATAGCAGTATTTCAGGTGTTTGGGTAGTTAATCTAGCTATTTTAAGGTGATGGAGAGACTCCATATTTTATTAAGTCAAATAAATACCACTTTGATCTTGTCTGACAAAATAAGTACTTTTCTTTCACTACAGCCTACAGCATCAGCCAGAGGTTACAATACCAGTTCTTGGAAACTGGAATAACACACATATATGAAAGTTTCTCTCCAAAGATGCTCAGGGTGAGACCCTTAGAATACAAAAACACAGGATTGTTAGGGTTGGAAGGGACCTCTGGAGATCACCTAGCCCAATCCTCCTGCCAAGGCAGGGTCACCTAGAGCACCTTACACAGGAATGTATCCAGGTGGGTTTTGAGTGTCTCCAGAGAAGGAGACTCCACAACCTCCCTGGGCAGCCTGTTCCAGTGCTCTGCCACCCTCAAAGAAGTTCTTCTTCATGTCAAGGTGGAACTTCTTGTGGTTTGGTTTATTGTCACTACTCCTACATGCTCTTTGCACAGCTATGGCCATTGCTCATATGTGCATTTTGTATGGTTAGATCATGTGGGTACTAAAAGAGCTCCTACTTATTCTATGTGTGGTGCTGGTCAGTCAGGTCCTTTGGAACACATAACTTTCTTGCATGGGCATTGTTAGTTCTGTAAAACACCAAATCACTGGGTTTTCTGTTGGTGTACGAAACTGGTAAGGGTTTACACCATGGTACAAAGTTGAAACAAAATTCAAATTTTAACATAGACAAGTGCAACAGAAACAAAACATCATGAAATATTTCCCTCCTGAAAACTCTTACCAGGTGAGACACTTCTTTTACAAAAATATCTTCATAGATTCTAGCCAGGTGAACCTCACAGATGAGGATTAAAAGGGAAAAAATCAGTTCATATAGTTGTTCTGCTGAGGTGCAAAACAGGGACATGGGGAACTTCTTTGACTCTGTCTTCTTGGACCATAAAATCAAATATTAGAGAGAACAGACTGTAAGTGTGTTTGTGTTTGCACACCACCAAGATTTGAGGCTGATTTGTAGTTAATATTAGATAACTGTTTTTCCAAGTGGCAAATTGACAGCAACCAGGCTAACTGTGAGTCTGTTAAAGTGGCTCTTACTGTGGCTGTGGCATGCTCTTTTTTTATGAAAGGATTTTGAGAACCTATGCAAAGTACTATAGAAGAAGGGCTGAAAACCAATCATTTCCTTAGCTTTTCTTTGAAATTATCATTAAAATGCAGAGGGTGAATAAACCTCTGCCTTCAGGCTAGAGGGTCTGGACTGCTGTCTGCCTGCATTCTCTTTAAATCTGAAAGTAATTCTTCTACTTGGATTTCTGTTTGACTTGATTAGTCATAAGGCTGAGAGCTGTTTGGGGTTTTTGGTTGTTGATTTTTAGTAAACTGCTGCAGAAATTTTAAAGCATGCTTGAGAGAGTCTTGGGACCAGATCCAGACTTTGTAAAAGTGAGCACTTTGCCCTGGGTCTGACACTTGCCTGGGCAGCAGCAACACTGAAAGATGTTCATGTTGTGCATAACTATTTGAAGACGTTTCTCCTCAAACTCTCTAGGACACTCAAATGCAGAGGCCAATGTCCCCAGTGCATTGGCATAATTGACTAGAACTCTAATTTATATATTAAACCATTCCCTATGAATTATTCTTAATATTTAGGATGTCGGTAATTGTTATAACACTAAAATTCTCAATAATATTATATTCTTCATATTTAGGATATCAGAATTTGTTATAAATAGCCTCTTGTCTGGAGAGAGAAGAAGCCATTCTAGTGGCAGATATGTCTGCGCTGGTAACTGCACTTCCTGAGAACGTGCCTGGTTCCTGCTAATCTTGTTCTGGCATGAGCTTCTTAAGGTATAAATGCTGATAGAAATCTTACTTGTTTTGGCTGGCAATACCATCATCTAGGATCATAAATGTAATAGGTAATTTTATCATTTGAAAATAACATGTTCAACCAGTCACTTGGTGTAACAGAGAGTTCAGAAATGTTAAGACAGTGTGGTTTAGACTCAGCTCACAAAGAGGATTTCTAGGGTAAGGGTCAAGAATGAAAATGCATGTATTGTACTGATATAGTTCCTAGGCTGTGTCACACACACTGTATTTTTGGAATTTAGGTGATTGCCCTAAAATTATATGCATTTAAAAAAGGAATATCAGCTTGATGACACTTTCAAAAAGAAGCTGTTTGTTCTGCAGTGTCCCACCTAAGGAATGAAGGCTGCCCTTTTCCACCCCACTGTATGTAAAACTACTTTAGGAGGTGCTCACATACCATTGTGGTAGAAACTGTGGGATTATAAAGATTGTAATTTCAGAAGACATCCTCGTTCATCAATAGCATAATTGTACAGATTCACCCAGATGGATTATTTTGACTTTTGATATGCCTGTGAATAGTGTCGTGGTAAATCCTGAATTTCTTTTGCCATTCTGTCTTAAGTTATAGAGAAAAAAACCATTTCAAATATTATTTGTTTCTTACAGTTTATGCTACTCATTCAATTCGTATAAAGTTCAAATTATGGCAATAATCTCTATGGCAGAACTCAATTCTACTTAAAAGAATCCAGAAAAAAAATATTGGTCAAACATCGGTGACAAAACCTACTCTGTCAGGAGAACTTTGCAGTATACTGTCAATTTATGGATACTGCAACATGATGATTTACTTATTTTTACAAGGCAATTGAACATGAATGTTTACTAATGTGAAAAGTTTTATCTGCAGCTTTCATTTTCTATTTCCTTGGGGTTTGCCTTTTTTCTCTTGATCATCACATATTGTGGGCCGAATAGGAAATTAAATGTCTCTTTAAGAAGAATTCAGATCCAAATGTGGCAAAGATGACAAATGCTCATATTGAATACAGAGCAAATCCCAGGCAAACATCCCTTGTTAATAATGTCTTCCAGAGCTGCTCAGTTTTAGTATAACAGGGCTATGTGGACATTGACAACAAGCATGAGCTGCCTGGGGCTGGTGGCCTGGGTCCCAACTCCTATGCTCTAATAAGATCTGGTCTTCTGATACCAAGCAGAGAAGCAGTGTCTTCCTATTTTGGCAGGATTGCAGTGCTTGGATTATTAACATGTGTTATAATCACAGAAATCTTAAATTAGCTTGAAACAGAGATAAGCCAGACACTAACACTGTCAGAGACTGTGTTGAAAGAGCTTTTTTTGTTCTGTAACCTCACAGTTTCCCCACATCAACTCCTGGATTCCCAAGAACAACACACTTTGCATCTTTTATGGCCCATATCCATTGACAGAGCTCAGAGTCTATTTTGATAAAATATGGAGAATACTACTGGCATTACTATTTGTTATTCCAATGATATTGTCCAGCTACTATGAAAAAGCACAGTTGATTTTTTACACAAGGTTATAATTTCCAAATTACCCTAGAAATTAATCATAGCTCAAAAATTATTGTAATCTCTTGTTTACTCATTATTTGTTCTTAATATATGAGGAGTAAATATTTTACTGAAAAACTTAAGCCATGAAGTAGAAAATAGCTTTATTTCATGATACATTTTCTAGTTTATTTAGACAAAATCTTTTCATTCTGAGTTAGAAAAAATATGTTATTGAATAAAACCATTGTTTCATCTAGCTGAAAAGCTTGTCTTCGACACTGACAATTCCCAAGTAATCAACAGTGGTAATTGTAAATGAAGAAACATTATCTTCTGGTAAAGCTGCTCTCCAGCCCAGCAATAATTGAGGTTGGGGAGGAGAATGTATTTGCCAAGCTTCGAGCATAAACAACTCCATCTGAAGGTACTGGAAATATTTTCAATGAATTAAAAGATGGCTTTATTGAGCCACTTAATTTATGCCCTAAAGCAGAAGGTTTGTTAAGCCTTGTAGTGGTTATTATGGTTATCAAAACTGCAGGTACTGGTCTCAATGCATAAATATTTTATCTTTGCCTGGTTCTCAACAAATAACCTATCATACCAAAAATGTGTCAGAACATTTGTAGATTTTAATTAGCCTGGGGAAAAAAAAACAAAACACAAAACCCTCCAACTTCTCAAGGAAGTTCACATGTGGATATTCTCTTGATTCTTCTAAAGCAAGTATAAAAGTGTAACAAATGAAGGCTTGCCTAGTAATTGCCATGTGTGCAGGGCTTGTACATATAACCCGATTAAGAAAAAGAGCTATTACAAATAGTTAAACTCATTTAAACTCATTTAAACTCATTTTAACTCAGTTAAACTCATTTAAGAGGTCTCTTATGATACTCACAAGTGACTTGGTAAAAAGAACCACTTTTTAAATATTAGCTGTTACATGACAGCTGAACCAATCCAGTTAATAGTTTGCTTACTTTTTTTACACGTGCACCACTGAATCTTCCTCTGGATCTGTGATAACAGGGATTGTGTCAGCACTGCACTGATAACAGGCTGTGCAGAGATCCTACATTTAGGCAGGGGAAATTGTACAATATGCTTGTTTGGTCAGAGCAAGTAAATGTGTTCAGGACTAGTTCAATTCCTAATGAAAATCCTTCTAGGTACAAAGGCCTGGCTTGGGTGCCTCTTTGTCTGCAGCTCCCAGTGCATAGAGATGACTCCAATTCAACTGCTTAGCACAGGACTTACTAATAATGGTTGGAGACTTTTTTATTTGGAAGATTAATAGTATCTCAAAAGCAGAGTGTCAGCACTGATGGGCAGTATGACTCTATGGATAGTGCTTTTAATGAATGTGCTAGTAATGGATTTGAAGTGCTTTGCCTGCTCCATGCGCTTGCAGATTTTTTCCCTTTTCCTGGCCAAATGTACAGGACTGTCTTGATTGCAGAAATGCATGCTTATTGCTTTTCTGCCTCTCTTCAGTCTTCACCTGGAGATGGACTAAAGCTATATGTTGGCTAGTTTGGAGGAACCTGATTTTTAGATGCATGTCCCTCTGGCTTCCAGAGACTGGGGAAGCCCACAGAGACATTTGGGGCCCTCTGGGCAGTGGTGTGGTGCAGAGAAGCACAGACCTAATGCTCTCAGATCAGTCAAATGCAGTAGGTAACACAGCACCAATTGAGAAGGGATTTTTTAAGCAGTTTTGACTTTTTGCACCTGAAGTCTATGTAGCTTCTACTTTAGACACCCAAGTCTCACTTCAGACCTTTCCCTATATTTTTATTTTTTTATGGTTAGAAGCAAAATGCAATGGCTAAGTAAAATCCATATAGCTGGCTCAGGTATCAGTTTCTTTAAACATTTGGTCGCATTGTGTCTGCCCCTAAAGAAATCTGATTTGTACTCTGGTATTTTTCACTCTGCCACAGCCCTTGGAAATAAAAGGCAGTCTAAACCTCAGAATGTAACCTGGAACCTTTTAGAAAAGGAAATTTGGATAGATTCCACTGGAATTAGGACAAAACCAGTTATTGAGATCAGTTGGACTGCAAAACCAGACAAAGTTAGGGTGTGTTGATAACAGTATTTGGGCTCAGACAAGTTTCTTATCATGAATTATTCATTGACCTAGACTATTAAGAAGATTCTGATTCTTTTCTGTAAGACGTGTAACTGTAGGGATGAAATTACAGGAACTTTCAGTGCTTACAAGTTCTCACTATCCCTCAAACAAGTTTTTTTCCTTTTCTTTTAAAGCTTATGTTTGTTAAGTTTTTTGAGAATCTGGTGGCTTTTAATGCTGTGTAAATGGAAGCTGATGCTTTTGTAAATGACCTTCTACAGCAAGGTAAAATACACAGGACAGGGATCAAGAAATGGATAAGTTCTGATTTTGACTGTCCTGTATGAATTCTCTGTCCTGGGCTAAAATCAAACTAGAAATCTAGGGTTGGATCTGCCCCAAATATATATGTTTTTAGGCACCTAAAATTGGCATACAGCCTCCCTCTGGAGACTGGCAGACTGTTCCTCCTCTGCTGACTATAAAGGGCACACAGACACTCACTTCAGACCTAACTTTTCAGATATCTGAGAGGCAGATTTCTGCTTAATTTACAACAACAAACCTTGAAACTTTCCAGGCAATGTCGTTATGACTTCCCAATTATTTTTTGATCTGCAAGCAAAGCAAAGTATATAGAAACACACATGGAAGAAAACATGTTCTGTCTACAGACACGTTCCCTGTAACAGAGGCAATGCCAGCTCTACAAAAAATCATTTGCAGATTAATGTGTCA
>NW_008692856.1:0-25799 GCF_000695815.1 Acanthisitta chloris | reverse complement strand
CCTGACCTCATAGGTAGGAAGCCTCATGTGACTGGTGACCAAGGCACGGAAATTTCATTCTGAAAGAGGGGAAGAAAAACAAACGCTGTTGTGGTTTTGTTTTGGTTCTCATTTGGTTTTTTGTTTGTTTCATTGCTGTTGTTTGTTTGCTTGGGGTTTTTTTTTAAAAGAAAAAGAATGGCAAGAAGAATTGAACATGCTTCTGCAATGTCTTAATTGACTTATATTGATGGATGAGAAACTCAGCATGAGCCATCAGTGTATGCTCACAGCCCAGAATGCTAACCGTGTCCTGGGCTGCATCAAAAGGAGTGTGGCCAGCAGGTCAAAGGAGGTGATTCTCCCCCTCTACTCTGTTCTCGTAAGACCTCACCTGGAATACTGCATGCAGTTGTGGTCCCCTCAATGTAAGAAGGACATGGAAATGTTGGAGCAAGTCCAGAGGAGGCCACCATCCCCACTGGAATACGGAGCACAGTTCTGGTGCCCTCAATGTAAGAAGGACATGGAAATGTTGGAGCAAGTCCAGAGGAGGCCACCAAGTTGGTAAGAGGACTGGAGCATCTCCCCTATGAATACAGGCTGAGGAATTTGGGGCTGTTCAGCCTGGTGAAGCGAAGGCTATGTGGAGACCTCAGAGCAACCTGCCAGCATCTGAAGTGGGCCTAGATGGAAGCTGGAGAGGGACTCTTTGTTAGGAACTGAAGTGATATGACTAGGGGTAATGGGTACAAATCGAAGGAGGGAAAATTAAGATCAGATATCAGGAAAAAGTTTTTGCTGTGAGGGTGGTGAGACACTGGAACAGATTTCCCAAGGAGGTAGTGGATGCCCCAACCCTGTCAGTGTTCGAGGCCAGGCTGGATAAAGCCTTGCCGATGGCAGGGAGGGGTTGGGACTAGATGAACTGGGTGGACTATTAGATGCGTAAAAGACTGGATGGATGCCCAGGCCCAGAGAGTTGTGGTTAATGGAGCTAAATCCAATTGGCAGCTGGTCACTAGTGGTGTACTCCAGGGCTCAGTATTGGTGCCAGTCTGATTTAATATCTTTATTGATTATCTGGACATGGGGATCGAGTGCACACTCAGTAAATCTGCAGACAACACTAAGTTGGGTGGGACAGGCAATCTGCCTAGGTGTAGGACAGCCCTACAGAGTGACCTGGACTGACTTGATCAGTGGGCTGAGGACAACTGCATGAGGTTCACTAAGGTAAAGTGCTGGTCCTGCACTTGGGGCACAACAACCCCATGCAGCACAACAGGCTGGGGGAGGAGTGGCTCGAGTGTTGTTTGTCAGAAATGGACTTGGGGGCACTGGGACAGACAGCTCAATATGAGCCAACAGTGTGCACAGGTGGTCAAGAAGGTTAATGGCATCTTGGCCTGTATCATGTATGGTGTGGCCAGCAGGACTAGTGAAGTGTTTTTCCCCCTGTGAGGCCACACCTTGAATACTTGTGTCCAGTTTTGGGTTCCTCACTTTAAAAAGGACATTGAGGTGCTGGAGTGAGTCCAGTGAAAGACAAGAAGGCTCATAAAAGGTCTGGAAAATATGTCATATAAGGAATGGCTGAGGGAATTGGGTTTGTTTGGTCTTGAGAAGAGGTGGCTCAGGGGTGACCTCATTGGTCTCCACAGTTACCTGAAAGGGGCTTGTAGAGAGGTGGGGGATGGTCCTTTCTGCCATGCCTGCAGTGAGAAGATTAGAGGAAATGTCCATACGCTGAGACAGGGGAGATTCAGATTAGAAAAAAGTTTTCACTGTAAAAGTGGTCAGACATTGGAATAGGTTATCCAGGAAGTGGTGGAGTCACCATCCCTGTAAGTGCTTGAGGCATCTGGATCTCACTCTGGAGGATATGGTTTAGGGTTTAGGGGTTACAGCAGAGTGGTAGGCTAATGGTTGGACTTAATCTGAGAAGTCTCCTCCAACCTTGAATTCTATTCTATGATCTGTGAGGTCCATTCCAACCCCTTAATAGTCTATGAATTAACAATCTATGACTGCATACTCACAAAATTTTGTCCTGTATTTGAGAAGAACCTGTGCTGAAGGAGATGCCTGATCCTCATGCATGTAAACTCTATTTTCAGTCTTTTTCTAAGTGAATAGCCTGCTTTGTGAAAGGCAGTTGATCAGTGGTTAACTTTCTTATTTTCTTCCATTCCAACCCCTTAATAGTCTATGAATTAACAATCTATGACTGCATACTCACAAAATTTTGTCCTGTATTTGAGAAGAACCTGTGCTGAAGGAGATGCCTGATCCTCATGCATGTAAACTCTATTTTCAGTCTTTTTCTAAGTGAATAGCCTGCTTTGTGAAAGGCAGTTGATCAGTGGTTAACTTTCTTATTTTCTTTGAAAGAGAGCAGATCTGCCAAATTAAAATGAGACCTGCTGAGATAATCACATCGATCTGGAAGAGGACTGTACCCTTAAAGCCCCTCCTGCAGCTAAAGGAAGAGCTCTTGAGTGAGGTGGTGGCTGGCAATAAAAGCAGGGGTGCCCTTAGGAGACCTGGAGGGCCATTAATTGTGGAGCAATTGCATTATGCTTAGGTGGTGTGTAACTTACTCCTGCAGCATGCAACACATGTGTACAATATTCCCTCATAATAACATGCTGTGTTGTGGGCTGCTCACACACACACAACATCAAATCATATTGTAGCTATCTGCAATCAATGAGCAGATCCTATCACTAATTTTGAGACTGCACAGCCACTCTGTTTTTTCATCAAGCATTGTTTCTCTATTGTCTCCTAGGGGGAGTTTTCTTTGCTTTGTACTTAAGACCTCCTTCATTTAAGGATTGTTTCACCAGAGGAAGATGCATGGAGTTTCTGTGTAAGCTACTAGGAATTGGCTTTAGTCGAAGCTGTCAGAATATGGAAAGTACGGGTTGTGGAAGCTGTCTGCTGTGATTCCCTTGTGGCACTGAAAGGGCGATAAGAACAGACAAAAGTGGTCCAGAAACAATGAGCAATAAACTGGGAGGTGCCTTCAGAACTGGAGAGTAAACAGCTGCTCATTTGATTCACTGCACTCTTGTTTTTTGTATCCTTCCTGTGCAGAAGAAAAACAAATTATTAGTGTAGGTCTCCTGGAAACTAACAAGAGGATCTGGAATAGACCTTTCCACGGACACCAGGTGAATTCCCTTTTGCAGGGAATGAAGTGAGGATAAAATGGTCTCCTCTTCTCCTCCTGTAGTTGTGAATGGTCAAGGAGCCATTGTGACAGCTGAAATACATTTCCTTGATTCACAGAAATACAGGCATGAGACATGAAAGCAGGAGACTTCTTGCCAAACTCAAAACTGACTATAACGTGTGCATATTTCTGTTCAGTTCTTCAGATGTTCCCCTGGAAAAATCATGCAAGACTCTTGCAAAACCAAGAGGATTGTTAGATTAAATCAATATTCTTTCCATTCTTGACATTTAATGAATGCCTAAGGGAGGAGACCACCTCTCTGGCACAGTCACACACTGCCTGGCAGGAGTTCCCCATGGATGTGGGCAGCACAAGGGGAAGGACAGGACAGCCTGCACCACCTCACTTCATGAGGTCTTTTCTCCTGTGTCACCCTCAGGGGATCTCCATGGCTGCTGTTGCACAGAAGCCACCAGTGCACTCCATTTTTATTTCTACTAAGGGCAAATTCTCTTGACGGTTTGTGCCTGTCAGGATACCACTTGTTGACTCAACACCACTGTTTCAGTACATGATTCTGCTGCTGTTTCTTTACAGCACATGTGTGGGCACTGTTACACATCTCTCTCTGTTCCCTTGCTTTTGAACATACTGATCAGTATTTTGTACTTGTTGAGATTTTCAGGTCTTGTCAGCATTTGCAAAGGTATAATGGTATAATCGTTAGGCAGATCTCTTTTGTTTTAACTCAAATTTATGGCAAATTATCCACAAATTCTCTCAGTTCCTTTTCAGCAAAATCCTTTTGTTTAGACTTGGGCCAAAAGTATTTTTTTTCTGGAAAGAAATGATCCTGGCTATCTCCTTTTAACAAAAGATAATTCGAAAATAGAAGATTTCTCACTTTACTGAAAGGTATCCAAGTATTTGTGAGAACTCCCTTTGATCCTGATGAACATTGAAGAGGTAATCTTTATTCAGCTTTGTTCATATACTGTCTTTGCTATTGTTTGTTCTCTGTATGAGATACCCACTTGCTTGCAGAGCTCCTATAATTGTGAATGTGAGGAAAGCACTTGTGAAACATACTTACATATTAACTCAATTCTTTTAGTTACAAGAGAATGTTTTAAAAATAATGGAGTTTTCTTGATTTTCTTCTTCCTTTTTCCTCCCCCAGTTTTTCCCTTTTTTTGAGGAGGTGGGGGGAGGTTTTTTGGTTTGCTTTTTTTTTTTCAATTTTGCTATACTAGGAGAAAACTTAAGAAGGTGTAGGAATTTCCAATTCACACTGAAAGATTTCTCTTTGCAAATCAAGTCCTAATTTGTCTTCAGCCCCTGCAGAAACCATAACCAAATTCCCAAATTAAGTGTTTAGATCAGATTTTAAAATTTCCCCTAAGAATATATCTTTAACACATCAATACTCAGGTTTCATGAAATATCACTTTGTCCACCTCATTTCAAAACAGAAAGTTGTATGCAGACACCTGGAAAATATTATTTCCAAAATGACATGAAACTGGAAAAACTTATCATTCTGTACTCAGAGAAATTCTTATTTTGTCTTAAATGGACAACAGTTTTGTTTCCTTCACCATTAAGTTATATCTTTGTGATGAGGAAACCCAAATGTTCCAAAATAAATTAGCAGAATAAAAGTGGAGATTTGAACAATAGCTAAAAAAGCAGCTAAAACTGTATAATGCAAAACTGGTTTTTAATCTCCTGTAATGCTTATCTCTCATTCCTGCCATACACTATTGGCCGTGATCATCCCTTACTACTTTGTGTCTTCTCTGGATTGTGATGTATGTAGCACTGGGACCTGTCTTTAAAATTTTGCAGGCAGCCATGGATATCAGTGATTCTGCATAAATACAGCAATATGATTGTGGCTGCTTGTATGTTCAGTTGTTAGACCCTGAGAGCCACAGCACCTAACACACAGGAACAGCTGAGGAAAACAATCAGTGTTCACTCACCTGTCAGGGCTGATCTTGCCAGCTAAACAAATCCAGTTCTACCCAATAGAGGTGTGCCCATAGCAGTTATGAAAATATTATGCAATAAAAAAGCATCCTTATAAATTATAATTCTTATGTATATATAGTAGCAAGTCCTTTGAGTGAATCAAAATGGGCAGTTTCAGGTCATGAATGAAAAAACCAGTAGTGCTAGATACATTAAACTGAACTACAAGGCCTGGGAATGTGACCTAATAAATGAATAATAACCAGACAGACAGATAAGAAGGGCTTTTTCTCAGAGCTCTGCAACTCACACAATTTAATCTTTGTAAGGGAGGGAAGTGTTGCAAATGCTGCTTAATATTTTTCTGAAGCTCATGTCCTCTGCAAAAAACCCCTAGTAACCATGCTGAAATGATTAGAGTGATTGTACCATGAAATGGCTTGGATTTGCTCATCTGGCTTCAAGTTCAGAGGAATGACCAACAAGCTGACTTATGTTCTTAACAGTGTAGACCCAGAAGGGTTCGAGCAGATGTTGCAGGCTTACTCCAGGCAAATACATGAAGTTTTGTGGTTTCTCTTAAGTGTTTGCTAATATCTACCACATTGCAAAGTCAAATGTCCTTTCTCAACAGAGCTGACTATCCATAATACAATACAGATGATTTAATCTGTGGTTAGGACTTTCCATTTCTACTAGAGCGGTGTAAATTCTGAACTGCTCAAACCTACATTATATTGACATACAAAGTAACAAAAAAGGCAAAAAGTCTCAATCAGTCCCAAACCCTCAAAAACTGCCAGTTCACACGTCTGCAGTTGGGTTATGTTGTGGTGCTATGACCCTGTGCGTGTCTGTGTGCTACTGTGATATTGCTCCTTCAAGTCCATAACTGAATGAAGTGAGAGGCTTTTTATAACAATTTTTGAAGCAATTAGAGGTATATTTTCATAACTAGAGGCACCAGGATTCAATTGTACTTGATTTTGTTGCTTGCATCAAATATTCATCCATGCTTCCCTCTTATTTGTCACTCACACAAAAATTAAATGCTAAGTTTTCACACTGAAAATATTACTTGAAATTCATTACCAGGTAGAGTAGTTTTAACATGATCATTCTTTCAAAGCAGATCTAAATTTTCTTTGCAGTCCTGACCATGTTGCAGTCCTGAAGAGATTTGTGCTGTTTTGTTTTGCTTCATTTTGTTCCCAGGAAAGGGGTTTATTCCAAAAACGTGAAGTTCCTGAAGAACTCAAAGGAACCACTTTTGTGTTTGGTGAGTGTTTTTGGACAAAAGCATTGGGAGATAGAAGATTTAGAAAATCCTGAACAATTTGTTTTGACATCTTAAAACAAAAACATTTAATTGTTAAAGCTCAAAAAACTGTTTTCAATAATAAATGAAGACAGAAGACTGAGAGATTTGAGTCCCACAAACAATACACTTTGTGTCAGAAGAAATACCTCTGCTGACAAAAAATGTTTTCTGAGTTTCTGTTAGTTTAGTAAAACAAACAATGGGTTTTGGTTGACTGAAGATTATTGTCTTTTTTTTTTTTTCGTTTGGGCAGAACACCAAAAAATAAAATCAATTTCATACACAGCACTACTCCTGAGTAACCCCCAGAATGAAGCAGAACAAAATAAAGTTTATATCTTGGTTGAAACAGTGGCCACTATGAAATCAATGGCAGCATTCCCATTAATTTCACTGGGGTCAGGCTTTTACCTTCCTCTTTAACTTACAGATCAGTTTTCCTTCATTATACACTGCAGAAGAGAAGGAGACTTCTTTCTGGTCAAATCACTGCTAGTGAGTCTGTCCCAAGAGAAACATGCAACACACACTTCTCCTTTCTGTCCTAAAAGAGTACTGGAAAAAGCACATTTCACCAACTTTTATAAAGTATATGGACGTCTTCAAGTGTATCTTAATGTCTTTGTCTATAGTAAACCCTGTTTAAGATGTTAATAACTTTTGACAAGCACTTCCCTTGTGTCTGGACTTTGAAAGGAAAACCTAGAGCATAAAATGGCCTTGTTCTAGTCATGCAGTGGATTGAAACCAGCAGAAGCTGATAACAAACAGCTTTTCTCAAATGTAAGTTTGCTTTGCTTTCCCATGGATTTCTACTTTGCCTTTTGCTTCAAGCTGGCAACACTATTTAAAAAGACAGGACCAAAAAATCAGACTCAGAAATCTCCTTTAAATACTAATTTTTTTTTCATAAGCTGTACTTTCTCCCTGAATCCAAGAGCAAGGAAAGAAAATTTGTCTTGTAAAAAAGAAATAAAATCCTTCAGAGAACTTTCTTTAGAGCATGGAGCAAAACAGATGGCTCCCAAAGGGGAAGTCTGCACCCTGGAGGGTCAGAGCAGCCATTTCCCTTTCCAGGGCAACCCAGCATCATGCACCTCCAGCTCTTTCTGCTTATTGAGTCAATAGCAAGTCATAGGAAAAATGCATTTTCATCCCCGAATGAGAATAAAGCAGCATTAATTGGTCACAGTTTTATTTTTGTGCACCTTTAAAGCTATGGCCTATCTGAAAGCTTTTGTAAATTCAGGTATTTTTATGACAGAGTTGGGGATGCAAAGAATTTTCTAGGGCTAACAAGTCATCACATACATCGAGCCATGGTAACTGGGCATGTGTTCTTTGTTACTGAACCTTGACTGTCTATCTGAAACCTTGGATGCCTAAAAATAAGTGTTAGTGTTGTGTGTCTTCCTATCTTACAAAATACAGCATCATAGGAAAGCAAAAGTTAATGTGGTCAATGGGCATAGAATAGGATTAATCTCATCCTAAAGTAAACACCTATGAATGGCATGGAATCCCACCCAACTCTGCAGGGACAATGTGCATGAGATCTTCATTGATGGCCATGAAAGCTAAGACTCCTTGCACTCTCATCTGCACACTTACTTCTGGGTACCTCCTTGGGAAAGATCTCTTCACTTTCATTTTGTCAGCTGGCAATCTCCAAGTTAAATTTAAATTACGTGTAGATATTTATTTAGTTTTGAACATGTTATCTATATAATTGCGATTTTCACCAATTTTCTGCTTCTGTTATGTGTAAATTATTCAAGTCTTGCCTATACTGAATTTGATTTTCATTTACTCATGGTAATGAGTGTTTATGGTTTTAAGTAAAATATCCTGATGCTTGTGAACAGAGATTCCTCAGGGAGGCAAAGCTGATAACAGCTCTCACCTTAAAACAAATTAAGAACATAAGTTTCTAAAGCAGTGTTAAAAAAAAAAAAAAAAGAAGGAAGAAAATAAAAAAAATGTGAAGAGGAAGTGAAGTTCTAACATCATGCTGAATGACAAAGATCCTAAATTTATCAATGAAAACAAAAGGATTATGTTCAGGCATCTAGCTATAAACGCTAAGAGGGCACAAGACCATCCAGCGATGGGAGAGAAAACAGTTACAGGACAGAGCAAAACATCTCTTTAAAGTGGCATGTAAAAGGAACAATTTTAGCTTTGCTAGGAGTCATTTGTAAATATATACATATATACATTCTCTACCACATATTTCCTCCTCCCTTCCTGCTGGACCAGCCTATCCCTTCTTCCTGTTCTCTGCTGCAGCAGCAGCCAGGCTTTTCCTTTCACTTGCTCTGGCAGCTGCAGTCCCACCCTCATCTCGGCACTGAGCGCACACAGCGATTACATACATCTAGGGCAAATCATCATTTTCCCTTCTGCCTCCCAGCTACAAATTCCCATCACAGTATACCCCTCTTTAAATCTCTTCTTTATTGAGTTTCATCAGCATAAGGCCATTGTTAATACATCTGTTTGAAATAAAATATAATTTCCCTGTGTCTGCCACCCCCCCCTCCACTACAGTCTCACCCGATCCCAGGTTCCAGCCGTGATAACCAGCACACATGTGTTTCAAATAAAAGCTATCTTCTCTTCACACACACCCCCTCCCTCTCCCAGCTGTAGACTTCCCTACTGCTTTATCCTCATTTGTAACTTTTCTGCCTTGTTTTCAGCCATGCTCTCTCATCAGTGTTTTCCCTGTTGTTTATTTGCTTATGGATGTGTTTAGCACTTTTCTTTCAAAGAAGAGGCTCTAAAAATATATATATATCACAATCACAGTCTTCACTTTAGACCAGAAAACTAAAGTCTGCAGGGTTGGAGGCATTCGCCACTTGCTCCAGGGTGGGCACAGAAAGCTTGGGAATGGTACCTGGAACCAGATTCTATATCACGGTAAACTGGAGCTGGAAATCAAGATATTTGGGCTAATGTGCATGTGCCTTTGTGCTGGATTGTTGTCCTTCCTGTTTCAAAGATTTTATTCTTTTTTTGAGATAGGTGTCTCTGGGAAGCATTATTTACCTGCAGTTTATATCAAGACCTATGGAGGGTTAGGGAAGTGGTAGATTTCAGACCTACAAGCACATCCTTTCAGCTGTGGCCAGAGATAGTCTTAAATTCGTGGAAGATCAGGGCATGGGCCCATCCTTGCTCCCATCTGCAGAGCAGATGGCTTGTGCATGTCCCCAGTTTAACCCAGTGGGGCTCTGAGTAATTAGCCTGGCTGCTCGTGCCTCTTACTGCAATTCACACCCAAACTATGTTTCAGTCTACTATGCAAAAATTCTCAACACTGAACTACTTCCTTTGCCTGTGCTGCCATGAACATAGCCAGAACATGATGGTGCAGACAGTCCTTACATTTGCTGTGTTTATATTGTATCCCAAAACTGGCATTGCCACCCCCAGCTACTTAAAAGTTATGAGTTCCCTTCCAAAGCATTAACCAACACAAAAGAATCAATTAGCAAGCAGTTGTGCTTGTTTGTCTGGTTTCTTGCCTCGAGTCAAGATTTTCAGCTTTCCTCTGTGACTGTACTGTCTAGAAATGTAAATATTTTTAATCCTTTTCATAAAGTAAACCTAGAATTCCAGTTCCATCTCTTGTTTGGGGAAGGTGGGGCTTTAGGAAGGAATCACAATCATTGTTGTGGGTCCCACTAAATGCTTAGAAGAGTTGGGAACATGTGGCAAGACTTAACTCCAAAGGAAAATTTCTGTATATACCAGATAACATTGCACCAAACTGCTGGTCATCTGTGTCACTTGCTAAATGTCACTTCCTAAATGACAACAAAAACAGTGAAGGAAACCATTCAGAGTTTGGTGGTATTTTCTCACTAAAACATTATTTTGAATAAAAATATCTACAGTATTGACAAGTGGTTTATGTCTTAAACCATTTTTCTATTCTGAAATCAGTTTATTTAATTTTAAAATAATTTTCCACAACAGAAAAAGGAATGTGGGCAGGACAGTTAACTTGAAGAAGACAGCCAGAACTACAGTATCAGAAACAATTTTTCTTACTTTATTGGTAGAAATTCCTGTGGGTTTCCTGATTTTGCTTTTACTTTGTTTACGACCTTTGTGAGTGACAAACTCACAAGAATTAAAATATTTAAATATTAAGGAGTTGAATTTAGAGAATTGATCTGACATCACACAAAAACTGGAGCAACTCAGAAAACCTGTCCAAAAATTGCAATAGTACATCCACAATATACTATCTTGGTCCTTGGCAAACATATTTTACAATGATGAAATCACAGACCAAAACTGAGGGAATGCTGGAATGAAGATATATAGCTTTACATTTTGGTTAAGAGTCCAAACCAAAAGGATACCAAAGGAATTACATTAAATGCAGAAGCCTATGTATGTTTTCATAGAAATCTTCTGTATCTAACATTTGATTTATGTAATTAAGATAAACCACAAAGTGAAATAATATAGAGGGAGATTTTGAATACAACAAAAGCCCTTACTTGGAGAAGTTAGCACCAGATTATTAGCCCAGCTTTCACATAAAGCTGCAATCTCCAGCCTATGACATATTGCCCACTTGTTTCCTGTAAGACCATCTTGACATTGTTTGTTCGCCAAAGGAGTAGAAAAGTCAAAATAAGGCTGGCAGAGAGGGTAAGGTGAGAAGCATCTACTCAGCCCAGACCTCTCCAACACTTCTGACTGAAAGACTGAGACAATCCCAGGTGGAAGTGATAAATGTCTGGCACCATTCGCACATGCAAACTGGTGTAGACTTCCAGTTCAGAGAAATTGAAACAGATGTTATGTTTGTGGCATTGACTCGGAAAACAACAACAAAACCAAAACCCAAAACCAAACCAAACCAAACCAAAAAAACCCACCCAAACAAACAAGCAAAAAGAACCACAAAAAAACCCTATAAAAATGGAGCAGCAGTAGGTTCCCTCCCTTTGTAAAAGAAAAAAAGGGAAAAAAAAGAGAGAAGGTGCTGTTGGGAAAGTGGAACTTTGCTTCCACAAATTATTATTATTATTATTAAAAAAGAGGAGTATCTTAAATGTGGGACCTAACTTAAACATTCCTAGGCTGGATTTATGGCCTCAATCAAACTGGATACTGATAAACTGAATTTGCCTGAAGCAGCAGAAGTTGACTTGCCTCTCTCACTCCTTCATGTTGTGCTGCTCAATTGACCTAAAGTGCAAAAGGTGTCCCCAAGGGCATGTTATGATGGAAGAGAGACCAAATCAAACCTGAGAATTTTTTTTGTTGCTGTTGTTGTTCTTACTTTTATTAAAAGGTGTTAAACAAATAATGGGTGATCTCTACACTGCTGAGGATGTTGAAACTGACAATCCACTTCTGGAGAACTTGTGATTTTTCTGGTGTTGGCCAAGATGGACAGTTCAGTCTTAGGTAAAGTAAGAAATAAGGCCAAATGAATACTGACTTTTCCCTTTACTGCTGTAAAATAGGGAAAATTGTAACTTTCCCTTTCTGCCTTGTCTCCTGCAGATTCTTGAAGCTCATGCAGACACAACGTATGGTGTGAATTTAAAGGAAAATGTGACTGGAAACGTTGCAATCCCATGCAAGATGCATATTCCTCTGCATGTGCATGAATGCATATTTCCTCAGCTCTGCTTATGAAACCAGAATTCATGAGTGAACTCCTCAGAGCTCTCTTTATAACACTATAGAAAAGAAAACTGTGGGTTTGGCTCACTTGCTGTTCAAAGAATTAACTGACTTGCAGCTGCAAGGCCAAATACTTTTCTGACTTGTGCCTCTGCAAGGACAGAAGGCTTCTTGGGATCCAATCAAAAGAGAAGAAAGCAAAACAAGACTTGCAGACATTAGAATTTGCCTCCAACCATCTTTTTTTTTTTTTACTGCTGTAAGTGGTACATCAACAGGAACCAAAAATAATACGAGTATACAGTCTGGCTTTCAAACCCCAGTGGAATTTTCAGGCCTGATGGTAGAAGTGTTTTATCTCAAATCACTACTTATACCATTCCCTCATTGGTTCTGCGGTAGAGTTACGAGAAGTAGATATGTGCACGCACACACATGCGTTCAGCATGTAGGATGTGCACTGAAGACTTTGCATGATCAGCAAACATTTGGCAGCTATCAACCATAACAGCTTCCTCTTCACAAGTCTGATGACAGCTTTGTCTTTTGTACTCCAACCATAATTGTTAATGTATTAAAGAGCTATCTATGCCTTTAAAGCTGACAGCATAAATATTTTCATGCTGTGCCCTATATTTCAATCCTCTCCAGTTTGTCCACATACATGCAACTGGTTTCATGGCTGGATTCTTCCGCTCCTCCAGTGAAGTGGAAATATTTTGCAGACTTTTTCTCACAGTTGAGCTGTCTGTGTCTGTCTGTCAAAATGTGTGCTCTGTCTGCATCTGCTGATAACTAATGAGGGTTGACATGTTGCTGAAGCATTTTTGTACCTAGAATTACCCTACCAATCTGTCTATTTTCTTTGAACTAGTACTTTGCTGCCATTTTTTCTTAAAATTGTCCAGACATTCAAAAATTAGCTGTGGGGATAGATACATACACTCAGAGTAGGATCAGGCAAGTCTTGTTCCTTTGGGAGACTGGATTAACATGACATCTCAGTGTGCAAAATGCACATCCTTCTTCCTGCAAGGGAGCAGCTATCCTACTTTCTGCACCAGGACCATTCAAGATAATGTGCACATAGTCATTAGCAACACAACCATGTGGAGGGAACTTTTTTTGCCATACTATGGGAGATATCCCCATACTGTTAGGTCTTCTTGCTAGTTATTTGTGCAATAGATCCATTCTACCAGATTCAAGTGTTCTGTGGTTAGAAGCTAGGCAATTCTCACTCAAGCTTGTTGCAAGGTGTCTTTGGCCATTTCACCCCCAGGAGATATTTTAATAAGTCTTAGAAATTACTTCACCTTTTTCAATCTGGTTAAAAGTTACACTTCTATTTGAAGCTAATGGTAATTTATTCTGTAGTCACTAAATAAATACTTCCAGGAGAGTCACTCATCCAAGAGAAAGAAGTAGTGCTAAGAGCAGACAGCGGTACATTTTCAGAACAGTCAGTCTCATCTATGTTTTTCCAATGGCTGAAGAGAAAACCTAGATAGGCAGAATGTGTTGAGATGAAATCTGGACCTGCTGACTTCACCAGGAATTGCTCACAGTCTCTGGAGGTGAAGAGCTGTCTCCAGGCAACAAAACCCACATGTTTAACTGCCTGGTGGTTGTGTGATGCAGATACATCACCTCTAGTGGCTGTGTTATGACCATGGCAAATTCCTTTCTGTTAGTGAGACAAATGGGAATTTAAAAGAGATAGAAACCAAATATTTTTTCATGTGGTCTAGTCATTTGTCTTCTAGTTAGAAAATTAAGGAGTTTATGGTATTGCTTCACCATTGCTTCATTGCTTCTCTCCAAGCCACTACCAGAGGTGGGCCAATAACATCATCTTACAAACCGGAATTAGTATGTCAAAACTGATCTTGCCTTATTTTTCTGTATGTTGCTATGCACTGATGAGTGACAAACTGCACAGAAAAAACGGTCTCAACAGTCTCTGAAAAGGACTGCTGAAATATTTGACAAGCTTCAGTCAAACCAAGCTGTTTTCTTAATTTTGAAGCCAACTTGCCAAACAATCTTTCAACACTCTGTGGTATTTTATGTAGGATTCTTCAGTGTAAGAAAGAGTAAAAAGTTCAGTGTTAAGTTATACCAGTCCTCTCTGTTATGTGGCTGTAACAACATGCAATGTTGAAGTTCTCAAATTTTCAGTCGCTCATCAAAGCAACTTCTCTGCCATGGCTGTGTAGTGTCATATAGATGTGCTAGATATTAGATATGCTAGATAAAAGGCAGTGTCAGCATGGTATACTTTGCATATATTTACCATGCACAATTTAATACATCACCTCTGCTCCAATGGCTCTTGTATTCCAAATACTTTCAAACTACTGTAATGGTTTAGGTTTTGTTATTATTTTTCTGAAGAGGCTGTTTCTTTTTCTCAAAATTCAATTGGTTCTGTTATGTACAGTTTTGTGAGATATCTTGTGACTTGAAACACTGTGAGAAATTTCCAAACACTTCCAAGAGCACAAACTGAAGGTCCTAGCTCCTGTCAGTGGGATGAGCTACTACTGCAGTTTATCAAAATTAGGGTTCATGTCTGTCCCACATTTTATTGCAAAATTTGCAAGTTTCCAGGACCTCAGCCTACCTGCACTTGTGTTCCCCACACTCTCTCATCTCCCTGCCCTTCACTACATATCTACCCTCTTTTGTTCCATGTGATACCCCAGCAGTCCCTTTCCACCACAGTCCCAGAGGTCTCCTGATGCAGCTTGCCTACTTTGTCCAAGGGTAGCCATCCTTTTCCAGAGGACATAATTCCTAACATTTCATATGGAACAGCTGTTCTTAGAGACTAAACCAGCTGTCTAGCTAGACAGCTAGAATAAACCTAGAGTAAGCCAATTGTCTAGAGTAAACCAGTAGTTTGTACCTTCACAAATAACTTTTCTACCACCCAGGACTAGACAAAACAGAGTCCAGGCTTTCTAGCACATCGCTACATCACTCCTCTGCTCCTCACAGGGCTTTTTTTTTTCTATCCCCAAAATCGTGTTTCATAAGGGAAAATAAACAACTTTCACTGTTCACCTTTAAGGTTATAATTTTTTCTGTCTCTAATTTTGTGCTATGATGTTGCCAACAATTATCTTGTTCTCCAAAATAAGGTGAAAATAATTACCAACAAAGATGCTGAAATCTAAGATTTCTGAAAGTAGTTCTTGATATTGGTCCTGCTTCCCAAATTCACCCATGATATGCTTTATTAGCTTGAATTTAGAAGTAGCAGACAGTTTGCTCCCAGTATCATCACTTCCAGCATCTAAACCAGAAAGCTCCCTAAATCCTGACTGTAGTTACACAGATGGGAGAACATGGCCATGTCATTCAGCAGAGTGGTATGAAGGTCTTGTTGGGCTTTGCAGTTTTCCTGTACCCAGATGTTGTTTCTTGACCTTTATTCAGTCTTATTTTGAGGAGGGTAGTGATGGTGTTGGTTAAGGATTGTCCTTTTCGATCCATTTGTACAGCATCTGTCATCAGTTGGACCACAGCTGCAACTGAAGGGCAACACCATTGTGTGACTGAACAGAAATTGGATTAGAAATACAGAAATCCAAGTCCCTTTGACCTCTTTTCTGTGCAGGAAGTTCTCACCAAATGGTTATTTTTGGTTCTTCTTCTGATGTGAGTTCAAGTGGGAAAGAATGAAGAGACAGGTGATGCTGAGACAAAGCCCATGACTGCTCAGCAACAGGAAGAAGGAGAACCTTCTCATTCAGATCCTGGTTGTTACAGCTACTGTCACCTTCTTAGAGCTCAGTGGAGACTCATGGTTTCTAAATCAGAGAATTTGGATTTACTTTTATTGACGTCATAGGAGGTGTCCTGCAAACTGTCCCAGAGATATCCCTGTTGCAGAAACAGGAACCTCACTTTTGTCCAGCCTTGGCCTAGCTGCTGCCATGTGCTACAAACACCTTATCTCTGCTCTGGCAGACTTCCCAACAAATGCAAAGTGAGTTTCCACTCCAGGCAACATTTCCTCTTTAAACTGCTGACAAGATCTGCCCACTGTAGTTTCTGAAGGAGCTGAAAATCATCTCTGAGCTGGCTGTGTCTGTATGGCCTGGATGCCAACTAAACTCAGTATAGTTTGATGTTTCACATGGTAATTCTTTTTTGCAGCTTCTACTCCTGTGTCATCTCCTCCCGTGCTCTTGGATGCTTGCCTACTACAGATTTTGCTCATGCACACTCAGACCCTGTCTCCTTCCTCTACTCCTCCAGTGCAGAAGACTAACAGAAGAAAAACTGAAGCATGTAGATAAATTCTTATCTACTGCATGATACAGTAACCACACTTCAGTGTACTGCATAAAAATCTTTGTTGGTTCACAGCGGAGTTAGAGAGAAGCTGCAAATACAGAAGATAATCCTGATTTACTTTACCACTAATGTGATCACTCTCTACATGACCATTCATCATTCTGCTGGTAATTCATAAATGATTTTGATCTGTGGTGAAAATACTCCACCACACTTGAGGAAGTCCTAATGCCTCCATATTTTCACAACATCTGACTGCATTGTTCTGCTGTCAGCAATTAGTCTGTTACCAGTAATCCAGAGATTTTACAGAATAAAGGCTACTTACTCATTCCAGTGCAAACAATAAGTTCTAAAACCTGGAGTTAAGTCCCAGACTCTAAAATTCTATGTATTTTTCTGGGATGAAAAATTACACGTATTAACTGCTATGGAAATTCTTAATTTGAGTCATTGTGATCAAGTATTCAGAAGGGTTTGCAATTTGTCCATAGGTACTTGGAAGGTCAAATTGACTGGTAGAAAAGGAGATATTTATTGGGTTTTTTCCTATAGGACAGACATACAATATTAAGCCATGTCCAATGCTAAGAATAAAAGCTGAAAGCACAAGTCCTGAACTTCTAGATTGTTACTGCTCTGAACATCTGCTAATTGCTCACATATTACTTCTGCAGCTAAAGGGATGAAGTTTGTAGTCCTTGCTCAGGAATTACAGCCATTAAGTTCACAAAGGTCTTCCAAAACACATTTAGAAATGATGAAGAATAAACCCATACAGGGCAGCTATTTCTATCTATGGAGTACCCTGGAAATAGAAGAGGTTTTTCTTTATATGAAGTTATGATTTATGTAAAACTGAGGAATGGACTAACGTAAAAATAGGATGCAAAGCCTATTGGAAGTGGAGACTATGGAAGTCAGAAAGAGGCTTTGTGGTACAGTGGGGAAGAGAATTTGTTTCAAAGAATGCAAAAATGACCCATTAATATCTCCCCGCTATTGCAGGGAGAGTTTTGCTTTCCAGTGAAGCCGAGAATTAATGGTGTTCAGATCACTGAAGTGCCATCATGAATCCTTACAGGCCACTGAAATGCCTCCACAGACAAGGAAGAACCATTAATGTATTTAACATATCCTTGAGCTGCTGGTGCTGATGCTGCATTGAGAGCAGAGATGGAGCACTGTAGACTTGTTTTCCAAACCAAAATATTTTAATACATATTTTATCCAGCTATCTTCTCTAAGTTAGCTCACATTTGGGCCAAAAATGAGAAGTTTTACTTTTCCTCTGCTTATTCCTTTTGGAGTGTGGAGCTGCAGTGATTAGCTTGAAGCTTTTTGAAAGGACTGTGAGACAAGATGCTCAGTGCTCAGGTCTGATATTGAAGTTGTTTCCTGGGTAAATAGACCAGACCAGAAATAATTCCAATTTGTGGGCAAATTGCTCTTTATTTACTGTGTTTTGCAATGGAGAGTGACTACTCTGGGTTCACAGAAGAAGTTGAAAGGCATAGATGCTCTGTGGGCTGCAGACTGTGCCCCTGCTGCAAATACACTTGGGTAACATGGACAGTCTGCACAGAATTACGAAGCCTGAAGCACCAGCACGGTGCTGACAGACTGTACCTTGCATGCGTGAGAGGTGGTGACAAATGACAGGACACTGTCTTCCTGCTGCACACTGTTGTACCTGCCCAGCTGGGAGAATGGTGAGCCTCAGCATGGCTGTTGCAACAGGATTTCTTGTGAGGCCAAAACCTCTTCATCAGTTTCATCATCTCTGTCTCATCTAGTCAAACTGCACTCAGATGCCACTTCTCTCTTTAGGACCTCATTCTGCAAGGCACTGAGAACCCTTCATGCCAGCTGGCATCCTTGAAAACATCACTTGGAAGGCTATTAGTGTCCAAATGAGAAAATGTAGGTAGAGTATGAGATCAGTGTGCTATGGCTAAGCTGCTCATTGAATTATCATATCACCTTGCTGTGACTCAGCTTCTCCTGCTTTGTCCAAGGGGGCAAGACTGTTTCTTGCTATGTCTTTGTACAATATGGCCCTTGGTTACAAATAAAAATATTTATTAACAAGGATTAATACTGTAAATTGGCATGAAAAATGTTAGAAATGCTAGAAATAATTTGCAAGGCAGCATCTATAGAGCATGAAGGCAACATCTAGACAGGTACAGGAATTCATTACAAGTAATGACAAGTACTTTTTCGTCCCAGAAAAATGTCTGTGTACAGAATCATCCTAAGCTTATCTGGACATATAACTACAAAAGTCTACTAAAAACAACCCCAAGATTTCTCAGGTAGAAAGCATACAGGCTCAGGGGAAAAAAAGAACTCAAAACAAAAACACCCAACCAAACTCCCTAAAAAATTAACAGTAAAAAAGAAGAATCAAATACTTCAGTATTTTCATCAGCTTTGTGTCCTAGAAAAGTGCAGATATTTGCTGAGCTGGATGTTGAACAGAAAATTTGTGTGGCTGAAGTGGCAGCTGAGAGGGAGTAGGAGAGATATGGAACCAGTTTCTCCTTACCTTAGTTTATCTCCTCAGTCCCAGAAGACTCTTTTTGATGTATCTTGTCATATACTATCTGAGCTGACATAAATCAATGGGGAATGAGACAGACATGTGGACCTAGAAGACTGTTCATTTAGTCTTCCCCTGGACAGAGTCCCAAGTTGTGAACCAAATGGGATAATGCAAATATTGAATAATTGTAATTGTAATTACAGCACTCTATAGCTAATCTAGGAAACTCAACCATCAGCTAATATAAGTTGTGTTCTTCTGCTTTCTGCAGCTGATATACACCTTAAATAACTTGACTGACAGCTCCAAGAGAGCTTTAGTGTCAGGTATATGGTTAGCTTCAGTTTTGTGAGAATGTAACCATTCTTTTTGCTAAAAAAAATGCATTTTGCTTTATCTGCACAATTTCCTATCTCAAAAAAGAAACTGGGAAAAAAGTTCTGTTACACTTTATGCACAATAAGTCCATTCAAGCCATATGTAGAGGTCACTCCTCGAGCTGAAATGGGCTGTCTCAGGCACTTGGGTTTACCCTGTCCATCTCTAGGAGTCAGTGTATTGCCAGATCCTGGGGAGAAGTGTCCCTTGGGGAAAACAGAGCACTGTCCTCCTGGGACTGTTCTATCTTTCCTTTAACTCTTTCTGCCACACAGACCACCTCCTAATAGCCCAGAAGTCTCCAAAACCTTCTGCTTTAGTCTTTTTCATTGAATGTTTGATTGAGCATTTGAGGAAGGGACAGAGAGAAGTGTGACTGATCAACTCTCCACAGAAATCATGACTATTTCCATTGAATCAAGTTCCTCACAACTTCTTCCAAAATTATTCCATGAGTACATCACTCTTAGCAGGTTCAACTTATTGTGCTTCATGAAATAACAAATAAGGTGTGAACACCAAGCTTTTGGAGTAATTTTTGTTAACTACTGATAAATTCCTGAAATTTTGGTCTTGGGTTTCAAAAACATGGCCCTGAACTTGCAGGAATGACCATGAGGTTAAAGAAATGAGTTTTACAGAAGTGTACATATATTTTTGGTACTCAAGGAGAAAAGAACCCCAGATGGAATGCAAGTATAGTGAATTTACCAAAATGTCACTCTAATTTCCTAACCAGCTGTAGACTTTTATACCATCTTTACGAGTTTTTCAAGAAACATTTTGCTTTTTAACAAGTCATTTGAGAAGAAAAACAGTCAGATACTTTTTTCGTTGCTCTTCTATTCTACTATTGTGTTGAAGTTTGAGGGATAAGCAAAAAGAGGAAATAAAGAAGGAAAAATGTGCCAGCAAGTATTTTATCTGTATATTGCATGTTGCTAGCAAATGGGGATTGTCATAATTTTTCCTAATTTGATCAGCAGCACTTTCTTTTTGCAGAAAGCAGAACAGGAAAGCAAACCCCTCTGAACCTTGTCAATATCCTAGGGCTCCTCCAGGCTCTGGAGAAGGATCTCAAGGGTCCTGCTGTACTTCTGCCAAGTTGCCAAAGTGCAAAGGTCACTCTACTCTCCCTTGGGACTCATCTGTTTCATCATGTGTACAGATGAGGCAGAGGAGTCTTTTAGCTTCAGACAAGCTTTAGGAGGCCTCCAGAACAAAAATGTCAAAAACCCAAAACTTAAGTCCCTCTTCAGAAATGGTGGCTCTGGCCTGGATGGACACAGACAGCAAAGCGTGTCTGGTTGCATGTCTGGCAGCATGTTTATATGGGCTGTGATGGTTGGCATGCTGTGTGGTTTATTTGTCTTGGTCTCTTTCTGCTTCTTTCATTGAGGAAACACTTTTGCTCTGTGCAATGCTCTTACCCTTAGATACTCTTGGCAACCTGTTCTCACAGTGCTATGTTATTGTGACACCTGTGATTGCCAGCAGTGTCTAAACAGGGGTAGGCTTAGCCTCAGTCACCAGAAGTGCCTTGGCTAGCTATTTCCTGACTGAAAAAGTGGCAGAAAATGATTCTTCTCTCTTCTCCTGAACACAAACGCCAAAAGACATTTTTGGACTCCCCTAGTGTGTTTGAGTAGATCTGTCTTTTCTTCCCCAGTACAGGTTTTCACATAGTAGGCATGACAATTGTAGGGGGGTTTATTTATTTATTTATTTATTTTTCTTGTTCTGCAAAAAATACAGAGGTTTTCCTGTCCCAAGCCTAAGACTTACAGGCCATCTTAAAAACACAGAATCACAGAATGATAGAATTCACTTAAGCCAGATGGTGCCACCTGAAATGTCACATCATAGCACACATCCCATGCTCTGCAGGCCATCCCAATCACAGCAGCATGTCCCAAAAGAGAAGAAATTATCCATCACTTCACTGCAGTATTTCAGCATCTTCTTGAGGGTACTGTTTGGCTTTGGGACCTAATAGGGATGCAGGGGAGAATAACCACTGCAATCATAGAGTCTGCCAAGTCCATCGCTAAACCATATCCTCAAGTGCCATGTCTACACATCTTTTAAATGCCTCCAGGAATGGTGAGTCCACCACTTCTGTAGGTAGCATGGTGCAGTGTCTGATCACCTTTTTAGTGAAGATATTTTTCCTAATATCTAATCTAAACTTCTCCAGGAACAACTTGAGACCATTTCCTCTGGTCCTGTCACTTGTTACCTGGGAGAACAGACCAACACCCACCTGGTTACAACTTCCTTTCACATAGCTGTAGAGTGGCAAGGTCTTCCCTGAGCCTCCTTTTTTTCCAGGCTAAACACACCCAGCTCCCTCAGCTGCTCCTCATCAGAGTTGTGCTCCAGGCCCTTCACCATCTTTGTTGCTCTCCTCTGAACCCGCACCTAATTGTCCTTCTTGTAGTGTGGGGCCCGGAACTGAACAGAAGATTCAAGAAGCAGTTTAAAGAAACTTTATTCCCTTATTTATCATGTCCCTGCTGTTTGAAGGAAAAAAACACTATTTATTCAAAATAAGGTAAAAGGCATATTATGCAGTTTGAATCTCTTCTTATTGTTTAAATACAGACAAAATAAATGACTGCTTGCATGGCTAAATTATGGAAGACTTCTGGCTAATAAAAGCCTATGGATCTGTTCACAACTATCAAAAATACCTCTATCAGATCCCCACCAGGATAACCATTGTGGAAATACCCTATCCCTCACACCCTTAGACCATATCCCTCCACTAAAAATTTGCTGGCCTGACATTGCTGGCCTCAGGTTTGTTTGAGATGAATCTGAAACCAAAGAACAATATTCTTGAGGAGTACTTTTATGTTTGCAATAGAAAGTTTCTTTTAAAACCAAAAAATTACTTAAACATGCTCCAAACTTGGATTATTCTCTATCCATCCCAAGCAATGGATTAGTTTTAACTTCTACATCTATAATTTTTTTTCTATTAAATGCATAGTTTGCTTCTTCCCACCAATGCACTTGGTTTATCGAATGTTTTGTAAATTAGACACTCCTAGTTATGAACTATCAAGATGCTCAATTAGTCTTGAAGACACCAGCTAGGATACCAGAAGCAATCTAGCTCTGACAGCATAGAGCTCATTGAACCCTGAATTAGTTCTCCAAGAAACAAGAAAGATTATTTGAAGACTACAGATATTTTGTTGCTGTGGTCTAACACAGCAGGCAGCTAAATACCCAAGAGCTGTTCCCTCGCTCACCCCAGTAGGATAGGAAAGAGAATCAGAAAAAAAGTAAAACTCATGGGTTGAGATAAAAACAGTTTAATGCAACAGAAAATGAAGGGAAAATAACAATAATTATAGAAGGATATACAGAATATGTGATGCATAATGCAATTTGCTCACCACTCACTGACTGATGCCCAGCCAGTCCTCAAGCAGCAGGCCACTGCCCCCTAGCCATCTCCCCCGTTTTATTGCTCAGCATGGTGCTGTATGCTATGGAATATCCCTTGGAACAGATGAGATCAGCTGTTCTGGCTGTGTCCCATCCTAACTGCTTGTGCATCCCCAGCTTCCTTGCTGTTGGGGTGGGTGAGGAGCAGGAAAGGCTTGGACGCTGTCTAAGAACCTCTCAGCAATAACTAGAACAGCAGTGTGTTAACCACGTAATTCTTATCCCAAAATGCAGCACTGTACCAGCTACTAGGAAGAAAAATAACGATCCCAGACAAAACCAAGACCATTGTGCATTGATTCTGATACCCAAACAAACTTTTATAAGTGAGAAGAGGCAACTACGTTGCTGTACATCATGTGAACATCTCTAACTTGGATATGGTGTCCTGGATATCAGGTCCTAGACAACGTGGCAGAGCTTGGAGGTTAGGTCTGCCTTGGAGGGCACTGTCCTAGATGATCTTCTGAGATCTCTTTGAACTGCATTTTGCTAAGAATTTATAATAACAAAGCTGAAGAATCAGCTTAATTAGTAATTTGAAAGTGATTAATGCTAAAATGTTCTGAAAAGTGTAAAACCTATTTTGAGGGGAGGCTTTTTCTTTATTTCTCAATCCTTCTCCTATCTTCTCTATTAAGTTTAAGCCATAGGAACCACATAGGAACCATTATCCTTTATGACAGTATAATAAAATATGTGATGGGATGTAGATAGATAATGGGGAAACAACTGCCATGCTCTGTTGACCTTGATCAACAGACATGTTTGTGCTCAGACAGGCAGAAATTCCCTAGAGTTCATCAAATACCCAGAGCAAAGGCTGATGGCAGAAATAACAGCCCAGCAACAGCTTTTTTTTTAATCTGGCCCACTTGGAGTCTATGGGGTTTTTGCCCCACACAAGGGGCCCAGAACAGACTTGCCATCACACCATAGTGTTTATCTTTGCACCACCAGTTTGAGTAAGTGGAAGCTGATACAGGGTGAAGGAAGAGGCAGACATTGTTTCGAGTCTTTTGTCTTCAGATTTTTCTTTTTACCAGGTGCTGCTTTTTGATCAGGCATCCACCCACTTGGAGAGGTTTCTTCCTTTTGCAACCTGGCCTTTCACACAGCTTTACCATGAAAACAGTGGACACTCCTACAAATATGCTGGTATAGCTAAATGTGAGTTTCTATAAACATTTGAAACTGGGACCAGTGCTGTTTAACATCTTCATTGGTGACATGGACAGGAGGACTGAGTGCACCCTCAGCAAGTTCACTGATGACATCAAGTTGTGTGGTGCAGTCAACATACTGGAGGGAAGAGATGCCATCCGCAGGGACCCAGACAGGCCTGAGAGGTGGGACTGTGTGAACCTGGTGAAGTTTAACAAGGTCAAATGCAACCTGGGTCAGGGTAATCCCAAATACAAATAGGGCTGATGGACAGGAGGACTGAGTGCACCCTCAGCAAGTTCACTGATGACATCAAGTTGTGTGGTGCAGTCAACATACTGGAGGGAAGAGATGCCATCCGCAGGGACCCAGACAGGCCTGAGAGGTGGGACTGTGTGAACCTGGTGAAGTTTAACAAGGTCAAATGCAACCTGGGTCAGGGTAATCCCAAATACAAATAGGGCTGAGAACGCCCAGAACAGACTTGCCATCACACCATAGTGTTTATCTTTGCACCACCAGTTTGAGTAAGTGGAAGCTGATACAGGGTGCAGGAAGAGGCAGACATTGTTTCGAGTCTTTTGTCTTCAGATTTTTCTTTTTACCAGGTGCTGCTTTTTGATCAGGCATCCACCCACTTGGAGAAGGTTCTTCCTTTTGCAACCTGGCCTCTCACACAGCTTTACCATGAAAACAGTGGACACTCCTACAAATATGCTGGTATAGCTAAACGTGAGTTTCTATAAACATTTGAAACTGGGACCAGTGCTGTTTAACATCTTCATTGGTGACATGGAGAGGAGGACTGAGTGCACCCTCAGCAAGTTCACTGATGACATCAAGTTGTGTGGTGCAGTCAACATACTGGAGGGAAGAGATGCCATCCGCAGGGACCCAGACAGGCCTGAGAGGTGGGACTGTGTGAACCTGGTGAAGTTTAACAAGGTCAAATGCAACCTGGGTCAGGGTAATCCCAAATACAAATAGGGCTGGGTGGAGAACAAATTGAGAGCAGCCCTGAGGAGAAGGACTTGGGGGTGCTAGTGGATGAGAAGATCAACATGACCTGGCCACGTGCACTTGCACCCCAGAAAGCCAACCGAATCCTGGGCTGCATCAAAAGAAGTGTGGTCAGCAGGTTGAGGGAGGTGATTCTCCCCCTCTGCTCTGCTCTTGTGAGACCCCACCTGGGGTACTACATCCAGCTGTGGGACCCCCAACATAAGAAATATATAGTGAGTCTAGAGGGAGCCACAAAGATGATCAGAGGGCTGTAACAACTCTCCTATTAAGACAGGCTGAGAGAGTTTGGTGTGTTTAGCCTGGAGAAGGCTCCAGGGAGTCAGTGTAGCAGTCCAGCAGCATCTTATACCTTACATGGTACCAAGGGCATGTGGTGATAGGACAATGGGTAATGGCTGTAAACTGAAAGAGAGTAGGTATAGATTAGATAAGATGAAAATGTTCTTGACTCAGAGGGTGGTGAGACACTGCAACAAGTTGCCAGAGAAGGTGTGGATTGTCTCATCCCTGAAAGTGTTGAAGGTCAGGTGGGATAGGGATAGGAGCAACTTGGTCTAGTGGAAGGTGTCCCTGCCCAAGGCAGGAAGAGTTGAAACTAGATGACTTTTAAGGTCCTTTCCAACCCAAGACAGCCCATGATTCTGTGATTTGATGGTGCAACACAAACACCCTCACTGTCTGGCAGTGCTCGGAGCAAATTACTTTGACTCCTTTCCTCAATATGCATCCTCAGTACCCGGTGCAGTCAGTGCACGAGTACAGCGCGGGGAGGGAGCGGCGCAGCTCTTGGTGTGAGGGGA